>NW_027308219.1:54832-149832 GCF_047496885.1 Scyliorhinus torazame
GGGTGGAAGCTGGGACGATAGTGACATTTAAGGGGCATCTTGACAAATATATGAATAGGATGGGAATAGAGGGATACGGACCCAGGAAGTGTAGAAGATTGTAGTTTAGTCGGGCAGCATGGTCGGCACGGGCTTGGAGGGCCGAGGGCCTGTTCCTGTGCTGTACATTTCTTTGTTCTTTGTTCTGACCCTCCCGGTCCACTCCCCTTTCTCCATGCGACGGTCCCAGAATAACTGTTTCCGGAACCTTGCTGATAAACTGCTGAGGGTGGACACTAAGTATTAATTGAATACCTCACACAATTAACCCCCGAGTTAATTGTTCTTGCTGCGCATCTGTTCGTCTCTGTGACCATCCCAAACTTTACCGTGCACTGATCGCTGTTTACTGAATGCTCCCATTCCAGCTGATGGCGCATCTTCCTTGACTGGACAGGACGGGCTGATTGGCCCACCCTCCCACCTACGGGCTGCCCCGCACCGTGCCCTCTTTTCGTTCCTCCTCCTCCTCCTCCCAGCCAAATTGATTCTGCGACGCTCCCACCCCCTTTTTCCCCCGGTCCTCTCCGGGGTCGCCGGTTGATGTGAACAAAATTACTGATCGTCCGCTCTCCCCTGGTCCTGTGGTCCAAAATATTTTAATACTGAGTGCGTGCGTGAATTGGGGGGGGGGGGGGGGGGCACGTCCCCGGAAAAAACTGCGGAGTAAACGTTCGATTATAAATACATCTCACGGTGGGGCGACGCCCGGAACTCCGATGGACTCGCGCCCCGTCCGGGAGGGATGTCGGAGACCCCGGGGGGTGAGTTCGCGGACGGGCGAGACTCCAATTGTCAAGCTTCTAGTGGTTATGTTCATGGGTGACCTCGATCAGGCAGAGTTCCATATATATATATAATTTTGTGTGTGTGTATATACTTTAAGAAAATTACATGGAAAATAGAAAGGGGGTAGCTGCGGGTTGGTTCCGGGCCAACGTGGGGAGGTTGGAGACGAGTTGGTCCGTAAACATCCCCTCGAAAACGACTCTTGTCGAGGCCAGGACCGAAGCCCTCCTATTCCTGCCCCTGTCGATGTGCCGGGGTGTGGTGACAGAGAAGGAAGGTTGGCGGGAGCGCGTGGCCGGAATCGTTCCGGAACTCTCCGCTGCCGGGTCGCGGGGAGGGGGGTGAGGACCGCCCGGTGCCCCTCAGGCGGATGATTCGTCGTCCATCGGCTCCTCGCTGTGAAGGGAGAGACGGGGGGGGCTTCGTCAACGGGGATCGATCAGGTGCTGGTCCTCTTTTTACCCCCCCCCACCCCCGCTCGCTCGCTCCGTCTCTTCCCCCCCCCCACCCCCCATCCCCCTCTCCCCTCGCTCGCTCTCTCCGTCTTTCCCCTTTGCTCTCTCCCCGTCTCCTCTCACTCCGTCCCTCTCTCTCTCCGCCTCTCCCCTTCGCTCTCACTCCGTCCGTCTCTCTCTCTCTCCGCCTCGCTCTCTCTGTCTCCTCTCGCTCTCACTCCGTCCTCTCTCTCTCCCCTTCGCTCTCACTCCGTCTCTCTCTCTCTCCACCTCTTCCCTCGCTCTCTCTCCATCTCCCCCCCTCGCTCACCGTCTTTCCCCTTCGCTCTCTCCCCTCGCTCTCTCTCCGCCTTCTCCCCCCCCCCCCGCTCGCTCACTCCATCTCGTTCCGTCTCCCCTGCTCTCGCTCTCCGTCCGACTCTCCCCTCGCTCGCTCTCCCCACCTCCCCTCTTCGCTCGCTCTCTCCGCCTCCCCTTCGCTCGCTCTCTCCGTCCCCCTCCCTTCCCCTCTCCCTCCCTCCCTTCCCCTCCCTCCCCCTCTCTCTCCCTCCCTCCCCCTCTCTTTCCCTCCCCCTCTCTCTCTCTCCGTCCCCCTCTCTCTCTCTCCGTCCCCCTCTCTCTCACTCCGTCCCCCTCTCTCTCTCTCCGTCCCCCTCTCTCTCTCTCCGTCCCCCTCTCTCTCTCTCTCCGTCCCCCTCTCTCTCTCTCTCCGTCCCCCCCTCTCTCTCTCCGTCCCCCCCTCTCTCTCTCCGTCCCCCCCTCTCTCTCTCCGTCCCCCCCTCTCTCTCTCCGTCCCCCCCTCTCTCTCGCTCCGTCCCCCTCTCTCTCTCTCCGTCCCCCTCTCTCTCTCTCCGTCCCCCTCTCTCTCTCTCCGTCCCCCTCTCTCCGTCCCCCTCTCTCTCCTCTCCGTCCCCCTCTCTCTCTCTCTCCGTCCCCCTCTCTCTCTCTCCGTCCCCCTCTCTCTCTCTCCGTCCCCCTCTCTCTCTCTCCGTCCCCCTCTCTCTCTCTCCGTCCCCCTCTCTCTCTCTCCGTCCCCCTCTCTCTCTCTCCGTCCCCCTCTCTCTCTCTCCGTCCCCCTCTCTCTCTCTCCGTCCCCCTCTCTCTCTCTCTCCGTCCCCCTCTCTCTCTCTCCGTCCCCCTCTCTCTCTCTCCGTCCCCCTCTCTCTCTCTCCGTCCCCCTCTCTCTCTCTCCGTCCCCCTCTCTCTCTCTCCGTCCCCCTCTCTCTCTCTCCGTCCCCCTCTCTCTCTCCGTCCCCCTCTCTCTCTCTCTCCGTCCCCCTCTCTCTCTCTCTCCATCCCCCCCTCTCTCTCTCTCTCTCTGTCCCTCTCTCTCTCTCTCTCTCTCCGTCCCTCTCTCTCTCTCTCTCTCTCTCTCTCTCTCTCTCTCGTCCCCCTCTCTCTCTCTCCGTCCCCCTCTCTCTCTCTCCGTCCCCTCTCTCTCTCTCCGTCCCCCTCTCTCTCTCTCCGTCCCCCTCTCTCTCTCTCTGTCCCCCTCTCTCTCTCCCTCCGTCCCCCTCTCTCTCTCTCCCTCCGTCCCCCCCCCTCTCTCTCCCTCCGTCCCCCCCTCTCTCTCGCTCTCTCTCTCTCCATCCCTCCCTCTCTCTGTCCGTCCCCCTCTCTCTGTCCGTCCCCCTCTCTCTGTCCGTCCCCCTCTCTCTGTCCGTCCCCCTCTCTCTCTCTCTCCGTCCCCCTCTCTCTCTCTCCGTCCCCCTCTCTCTCTCTCCGTCCCCCTCTCTCTCTCTCCGTCCCCCTCTCTCTCTCTCCGTCCCCTCTCTCTCTCTCCGTCCCCCTCTCTCTCTCTCCGTCCCCCCCTCTCTCTCTCTCTCTCTGTCCCTCTCTCTCTCTCTCTCTCCATCCCCCCCTCTCTCTCTCTCTCTCTGTCCCTCTCTCTCTCTCTCTCTCCGTCCCCCTCTCTCTCTCTCTCCGTCCCCCTCTCTCTCTCTCTCTCTCTCTCTCGCTCTCTCTCTCTCCATCCCCCCCCTCTCTCTGTCCGTCCCCTCTCTCTGTCCGTCCCCCCTCTCTCTGTCCGTCCCCCTCTCTCTCTGTCCGTCCCCCTCTCTCTCTGTCCGTCCCCCTCTCTCTCTGTCCGTCCCCCTCTCTCTCTGTCCGTCCCCCTCTCTCTCTGTCCGTCCCCCTCTCTCTCTGTCCGTCCCCCCTCTCTCTCTCTCTCCGTCCCCCTCTCTCTCTCTCTCCGTCCCTCTCTCTCTCTCTCTCTCTCTCTCTCTCTCTCTCTCGCTCTCTCTCTCTCCATCCCTCCCTCTCTCTGTCCGTCCCCCCTCTCTCTGTCCGTCCCCCTCTCTCTCTGTCCGTCCCCCTCTCTCTCTGTCCGTCCCCCTCTCTCTCTGTCCGTCCCCTCTCTCTCTGTCCGTCCCCCTCTCTCTCTCTCCGTCCCCCTCTCTCTCTCTCCGTCCCCCTCTCTCTCTCTCCGTCCCCCTCTCTCTCTCTCCGTCCCCCTCTCTCTCTCTCCGTCCCCCTCTCTCTCTCTCTCTCCGTCCCCTCTCTCTCTCTCTCTCCGTCCCCCTCTCTCTCTCTCTCTCCGTCCCCCTCTCTCTCTCTCTCTCCGTCCCCCTCTCTCTCTCTCTCTCCGTCCCCCTCTCTCTCTCTCTCTCCGTCCCCTCTCTCTCTCTCTCTCCGTCCCCTCTCTCTCTCTCTCTCTCTCTCTCCTCCGTCCCCCTCTCTCTCTCTCTCTCCGTCCCCCCTCTCTCTCTCTCTCTCCGTCCCCCTCTCTCTCTCTCTCTCCGTCCCCCTCTCTCTCTCTCTCTCCGTCCCCCCTCTCTCTCTCTCTCCGTCCCCCCTCTCTCTCTCTCTCCGTCCCCCTCTCTCTCTCTCTCTCCGTCCCCCTCTCTCTCTCTCTCTCCGTCCCCCTCTCTCTCTCTCTCTCCGTCCCCCTCTCTCTCTCTCTCTCCGTCCCCCTCTCTCTCTCTCTCTCCGTCCCCCTCTCTCTCTCTCTCTCCGTCCCCCTCTCTCTCTCTCTCTCCGTCCCCTCTCTCTCTCTCTCTCCGTCCCCCTCTCTCTCTCTCTCTCCGTCCCCCTCTCTCTCTCTCTCTCCGTCCCCCTCTCTCTCTCTCTCTCCGTCCCCCTCTCTCTCTCTCTCTCCGTCCCCTCTCTCTCTCTCTCTCCGTCCCCCTCTCTCTCTCTCTCTCCGTCCCCCTCTCTCTCTCTCTCTCCGTCCCCCTCTCTCTCTCTCTCTCCGTCCCCCTCTCTCTCTCTCTCTCCGTCCCCCTCTCTCTCTCTCTCTCCGTCCCCCTCTCTCTCTCTCTCTCCGTCCCCCTCTCTCTCTCTCTCTCCGTCCCCCTCTCTCTCTCTCTCTCCGTCCCCCTCTCTCTCTCTCTCTCCGTCCCCCTCTCTCTCTCTCTCTCCGTCCCCCTCTCTCTCTCTCTCTCCGTCCCCCTCTCTCTCTCTCTCTCCGTCCCCCTCTCTCTCTCTCTCTCCGTCCCCCTCTCTCTCTCTCTCTCTCCCGTCCCCTCTCTCTCTCTCTCTCCGTCCCCCTCTCTCTCTCTCTCTCCGTCCCCCTCTCTCTCTCTCTCTCCGTCCCCCTCTCTCTCTCTCTCTCCGTCCCCCTCTCTCTCTCTCTCTCCGTCCCCCTCTCTCTCTCTCTCTCCGTCCCCCTCTCTCTCTCTCTCTCCGTCCCCTCTCTCTCTCTCTCTCCGTCCCCCTCTCTCTCTCTCTCTCCGTCCCCCTCTCTCTCTCTCCTCTCCGTCCCCCTCTCTCTCTCTCTCTCCGTCCCCCTCTCTCTCTCTCTCTCCGTCCCCCTCTCTCTCTCTCTCTCCGTCCCCCTCTCTCTCTCTCTCTCCGTCCCCCTCTCTCTCTCTCTCTCCGTCCCCCTCTCTCTCTCTCTCTCCGTCCCCCTCTCTCTCTCTCTCTCCGTCCCCCTCTCTCTCTCTCTCTCCGTCCCCCTCTCTCTCTCTCTCTCCGTCCCCCTCTCTCTCTCTCTCTCCGTCCCCCTCTCTCTCTCTCTCTCCGTCCCCCTCTCTCTCTCTCTCTCCGTCCCCCTCTCTCTCTCTCTCTCCGTCCCCCTCTCTCTCTCTCTCTCCGTCCCCCTCTCTCTCTCTCTCTCCGTCCCCCTCTCTCTCTCTCTCTCCGTCCCCCTCTCTCTCTCTCTCTCCGTCCCCCTCTCTCTCTCTCTCTCCGTCCCCCTCTCTCTCTCTCTCTCTCGTCCCCCTCTCTCTCTCTCTCTCCGTCCCCCTCTCTCTCTCTCTGCTCCGTCCCCCTCTCTCTCTCTCTCTCCGTCCCCCTCTCTCTCTCTCTCTCCGTCCCCCTCTCTCTCTCTCTCTCTCCGTCCCCCTCTCTCTCTCTCTCTCTCCGTCCCCCTCTCTCTCTCTCTCTCTCTCCGTCCCCCTCTCTCTCTCTCTCTCCTCCCCCCCTCTCTCTCTCTCTCTCCGTCCCCCTCTCTCTCTCTCTCTCTCTCCGTCCCCCTCTCTCTCTCTCTCTCTCTCCGTCCCCCTCTCTCTCTCTCTCTCTCTCCGTCCCCCTCTCTCTCTCTCTCTCTCTCCGTCCCCCTCTCTCTCTCTCTCTCTCTCCGTCCCCCTCTCTCTCTCTCTCTCTCTCCGTCCCCCTCTCTCTCTCTCTCTCTCTCCGTCCCCCTCTCTCTCTCTCTCTCTCTCCGTCCCCCTCTCTCTCTCTCTCTCTCTCCGTCCCCCTCTCTCTCTCTCTCTCTCTCGTCCCCCTCTCTCTCTCTCTCTCTCTCCGTCCCCCTCTCTCTCTCTCTCTCTCTCCGTCCCCTCTCTCTCTCTCTCTCTCTCCGTCCCCCTCTCTCTCTCTCTCTCTCTCCGTCCCCCTCTCTCTCTCTCTCTCTCTCCGTCCCCCTCTCTCTCTCTCTCTCTCTCCGTCCCCCTCTCTCTCTCTCTCTCTCTCCGTCCCCCTCTCTCTCTCTCTCTCTCTCCGTCCCCCTCTCTCTCTCTCTCTCTCTCTCCGTCCCCCTCTCTCTCTCTCTCTCTCTCCGTCCCCCTCTCTCTCTCTCTCTCTCTCCGTCCCCTCTCTCTCTCTCTCTCTCTCCGTCCCCCTCTCTCTCTCTCTCTCTCTCCGTCCCCTCTCTCTCTCTCTCTCTCTCCGTCCCCTCTCTCTCTCTCTCCCGTCCCCCTCTCTCTCTCTCTCCGTCCCCCTCTCTCTCTCTCTCTCTGTCCCCCTCTCTCTCTCTCTCTCCGTCCCCCTCTCTCTCTCTCTCTCCGTCCCCCTCTCTCTCTCTCTCCCCGTCCCCCTCTCTCTCTCTCTCCCCGTCCCCCTCTCTCTCTCTCTCTCTCCGTCCCCTCTCTCTCTCTCTCTCTCGTCCCCCTCTCTCTCTCTCTCTCTCCGTCCCCCTCTCTCTCTCTCTCTCCGTCCCCCTCTCTCTCTCTCTCTCTCCGTCCCCCTCTCTCTCTCTCTCTCCGTCCCCCTCTCTCTCTCTCTCCGTCCCCCTCTCTCTCTCTCTCTCCGTCTCCCCTCTCTCTCTCTCTCCGTCCCCCTCTCTCTCTCTCTCCGTCCCCCTCTCTCTCTCTCTCCGTCCCCCTCTCTCTCTCTCTCCGTCCCCCTCTCTCTCTCTCTCCGTCCCCCTCTCTCTCTCTCTCCGTCCCCCTCTCTCTCTCTCCGTCCCCCTCTCTCTCTCTCCGTCCCCCTCCAGATAGTAAAAGTTTCTACAAATACATAAAACAAAAAAGAGTGGCTAAGGTAAATATTGGAGATTTAATAATGGGAGATGAGCAAATGGCTGAGGAACTGAACAGGTTTTTTGGGTCGGTCTTCACAGTGGAAGACACAAATAACATGCCAGTGACAGATGGAAATGAGGCTATGACAGGTGAGGACCTTGAGAGGATTGTTATCACTAAGGAGGTAGTGATGGGCAAGCTAATGGGGCTAAAGGTAGACAAGTCTCCTGGCCCTGATGGAATGCATCCCAGAGTGCTAAAAGAGATGGCTAGGGAAATTGCAAACGCACGAGTGATAATTACCAAAATTCACTAGACTCTGGGGTGGTCCCGGCGGATTGGAAATGAGCAAACGTGACACCACTGTTTAAAAAAGGAGGTAGGCAGAAAGCGGGTAATTATAGGCCAGTGAGCTTAACTTCGGTAGTAGGGAAGATGCTGGAATCTATCATCAAGGGAGAAATAGCGAGGCATCTGGATGGAAATTGTCCCATTGGGCAGACGCAGCATGGGTTCATAAAGGGCAGTCGTGCCTAACTAATTGGGTGGGATTTTTTGAGGACATTACCAGTGCGGTAGATAACGGGGAGCCAATGGATGTGGTATATCTGGATTTCCAGAAGCCTTTGACAAGGTGCCACACAAAAGGTTGCTGCATAAGATAAAGATGCATGGCATTAAGGGGAAAGTAGGAGCATGGATAGAGGATTGATTAATTAATAGAAAGCAAAGAGTGGGGATTAATGGGTGTTTCTCTGGTTGGCAATCAGTAGCTAGTGGTGTCCCTCAGGGATCAGTGTTGGGCCACAGCTGTTCACAATTTACAGAGATGATTTGGAGTTGGGGACCAAGGGCAATGTGTCCAAGTTTGCAGACGACACTAAGATAAGTGGTAAAGCAAAAAGTGCAGAGGATACCGGAAGTCTGCAGAGGGATTTGGACAGGCTAAGTGAATGGGCTAGGGTCTGGCAGATGGAATACAATGTTGACAAATGTGAGGTTATCCATTTTGGTGGGAACAACAGCAAAAGGGATTATTATTTAGATGATAAAATATTAAAACATGCCGCTGTGCAGAGAGACCTGGGTGTGCTAGTGCGTAAGTCGCAAAAAGTTGGTTTACAGGTGCAGCAGGTGATTAAGAAGGCAAATGGAATTTTGTCCTTCATTGCTAGAGGGATGGAGTTTAAGACTAGGGAGGTTCTGCTGCAATTGCATAAGGTGTATGTGAGGCCACGTCTGGAGTATTGTGTTCAGTTTTGGTCTCCTTACCTGGGAAAGGACGTACTGGCACTGGAGGGTGTGCAGAGGAGATTCACTAGGTTAATCCCAGAGCTGAAGGGGTTGGATTACGAGGAGAGGTTGAGTAGACTGGGACTGTACTCGTTGGAATTTAGAAGGATGAGGGGGGACCTTATAGAAACATATAAGATTATGAAGGGAATAGATAGGATAGATGCGGGCAGGTTGTTTCCACTGGCGGGTGAAAGCAGAACTAGGGGGCACAGCCTCAAAATAAGGGGAAGGAGATTTAGGACTGAGTTTAGGAGGAACTTCTTCACCCAAAGGGTTGTGAATCTATGGAATTCCTTGCCCAGTGAAGCAGTAGAGGCTCCTTCATTCAATGTTTTTAAGATAAAGATAGATAGTTTTTTGAAGAATAAAGGGATTAAGGGTTATGGTGTTCGGGCGGGAAAGTGGAGCTGAGTCCACAAAAGATCAGCCATGATCTCATTGAATGGTGGAGCAGGCTCGAGGGGCCAGATGGCCGACTCCTGCTCCTAGTTCTCATGTTATTATGTCCCCCTCTCGCCGTCCCCCTCTCTCGCTCTCTCTCCGTCCCCTCTCTCTCTCTCTCTCTCTGTCTCTGTCCCCCTCTCTCTTTCTCTCTCTCTCTCTCTCTCTCTCTCTCTGTCCCCCTCTCTCTCCGTTTCCCCCCCCTCTCTCTTTCTCGCCGTTCCCCTCTCTCTCTCTCTCTCTCTCCGTCCCACTCTCTCTCTCTCTCTCTCTCCGTCTCTGTCCCCCTCTCTCTCTCTCTCTGTCCCCCTCTCTCTCTCCGTCTCTGTCCCCCCCCCTCTCTCCCTCTCCCTCTCTGTCTCCCCCTCTCTCCATCCCTCTCGCTGACCGTTCCCGCACTCACCCTCTGTCGGTGACCTGTCCGGCTGTGCCCCCCACCGACAGTGAGGCCAGGGACAGACTGACCGTCTCGCTCTCGTCCTGCTCCCGGCTCCGGATCCGGCCAGGGACAGACTGACCGTCTGGGAAAACCTCCGGACCGATTTCCAATATTGACCTGGCTCGAGGGGAGAGAGAGAGAGAGAGGGGTCAGAGTGCTGACCAACTGGGCAGGGGCGGGGGTCGCGGGGAGCTACCCCTGTCACCCTCCTATTTCCAAAGATACCCCCCCTCCATCCTTCATCCCCTCCCTCGCCCCACCTCCCTCCCTCCCCATCCCTCGACCCCCCCTCGACCCTACCCCCTCACCACCTTCCCCCCCTCCCCATCCCTCGACCCTTCTCCCTCCATCCCTCGCCCCCTCCCTCGCCCCCCCACCCTCGCCCCCCACCCTCGCCCCCCCACCCTCGCCCCCCCACCCTCGCCCCCCCACCCTCGCCCCCCCACCCTCGCCCCCCACCCTCGCCCCCCCACCCTCGCCCCCCCACCCTCGCCCCCCACCCTCGCCCCCCCACCCTCGCCCCCCCACCCTCGCCCCCCCCATCCCTCGCCCCCCCCACCCTCGCCCCCCCCCACCCTCGCCCCCCCCCACCCTCGCCCCCCCCACCCTCGCCCCCCCCACCCTCGCCCCCCCCACCCTCGCCCCCCCCACCCTCGCCCCCCCCACCCTCGCCCCCCCCACCCTCGCCCCCCCACCCTCGCCCCCCCCACCCTCGCCCCCCCACCCTCGCCCCCCCCACCCTCGCCCCCCCACCCTCGCCCCCCCCACCCTCGCCCCCCCCATCCCTCGCCCCCCCCCATCCCTCGCCCGCCCCCCCTCCCTCCCTCCCTCACACTCACTCTGTACGCGGATGACCCTCTCCAGGGACTGGACACTGTTGCTATTCGGCCGTTGGTGCAGCGTCTGTTCAGGCAGTGACTCCAGCTGGAGGGAGGGGGGAGGGAGAGAGAGAAACACCACATCACTGATCAGGGAGAGACCCACACCATCCCTTTGTGTCTGTCCCACCGTCTGTCCCTTCGCTCCCCGTCTGCTGCTCTCCCTTCTGTCCGCTGCTCTCTCTCGTCCGTCTGTCGCTCTCCCTTCTCCGTCTGTCGCTCTCCCTTCTGTCCGCTGCTCTCTCTCGTCTGTCTGCTGCTCTCCCTTCTCTGTCTGTCGCTCTCCCTTCTCCGTCTGTCGCTCTCCCTTCTCCGTCTGTCGCTCTCTCTCGTCCGTCTGTCGCTCTCCCTTCTCCGTCTGTCGCTCTCTCTCTCGTCCGTCTGTCGCTCTCCCTTCTCCGTCTGTCGCTCTCCCTTCTCCGTCTGTCGCTCTCCCTTCTCCGTCTGTCGCTCTCCCTTCTCCGTCTGTCGCTCTCCCTTCTGTCCGCTGCTCTCTCTCGTCTGTCTGCTGCTCTCCCTTCTCTGTCTGTCGCTCTCCCTTCTCCGTCTGTCGCTCTCCCTTCTCCGTCTGTCGCTCTCTCTCGTCCGTCTGTCGCTCTCCCTTCTCCGTCTGTCGCTCTCTCTCTCGTCCGTCTGTCGCTCTCCCTTCTCCGTCTGTCGCTCTCCCTTCTCCGTCTGTCGCTCTCCCTTCTCCGTCTGTCGCTCTCCCCCTCTTCTGTCTGTCGCTCTCCCCCTCTTCTGTCTGTCGCTCTCCCCCTCGTCCGTCTGTCGCTCTCCCTTCTCCGTCTGTCGCTCTCCCTTCTCCGTCTGTCGCTCTCCCTTCTCCGTCTGTCGCTCTCCCTTCTCCGTCTGTCGCTCTCCCTTCTCTGTCTGTCGCTCTCCCCCTCGTCCGTCTGTCGCTCTCCCTTCTCCGTCTGTCGCTCTCCCTTCTCTGTCTGTCGCTCTCCCCCTCGTCCGTCTGTCGCTCTCCCTTCTCCGTCTGTCGCTCTCTCTTGTCCGTCTGTCGCTCTCCCTTCTCCGTCTGTCGCTCTCCCTTCTCCGTCTGTCGCTCTCCCTTCTCCGTCTGTCGCTCTCCCTTCTCCGTCTGTCGCTCTCCCTTCTCCGTCTGTCGCTCTCCCTTCTCCGTCTGTCGCTCTCCCCCTCTTCTGTCTGTCGCTCTCCCTTCTCCGTCTGTCGCTCTCCCCCTCGTCCGTCTGTCGCTCTCCCCCTCGTCTGTCTGTCGCTCTCCCTTCTCCGTCTGTCGCTCTCCCTTCTCCGTCTGTCGCTCTCCCCCTCTTCTGTCTGTCGCTCTCCCTTCTCCGTCTGTCGCTCTCCCCCTCGTCCGTCTGTCGCTCTCTCTCTCGTCCGTCTGTCGCTCTCCCTTCTCCGTCGGTCGCTCTCCCTTCTCCGTCTGTCGCTCTCCCTTCTCCGTCTGTCGCTCTCCCCCTCGTCCGTCTGTCGCTCTCCCTTCTCCGTCTGTCGCTCTCCCTTCTCCGTCTGTCGCTCTCCCTTCTCTGTCTGTCGCTCTCCCCCTCGTCCGTCTGTCGCTCTCTCCCTTCTCCGTCTGTCGCTCTCCCTTCTCTGTCTGTCGCTCTCCCCCTCGTCCGTCTGTCGCTCTCCCTTCTCCGTCTGTCGCTCTCCCTTCTCCGTCTGTCGCTCTCCCTTCTCCGTCTGTCGCTCTCCCTTCTCCGTCTGTCGCTCTCCCTTCTCTGTCTGTCGCTCTCCCCCTCTTCTGTCTGTCGCTCTCCCTTCTCCGTCTGTCGCTCTCTCCCTTCTCCGTCTGTCGCTCTCTCTTGTCCGTCTGTCGCTCTCTCTCTTGTCCGTCTGTCGCTCTCCCTTCTCCGTCTGTCGCTCTCCCTTCTCTGTCTGTCGCTCTCCCTTCTCCGTCTGTCGCTCTCCCCCTCTTCTGTCTGTCGCTCTCCCTTCTCCGTCCGTCGCTCTCCCTTCTCTGTCTGTCGCTCTCCCTTCTCCGTCTGTCGCTCTCCCCCTCTTCTGTCTGTCGCTCTCCCCCCTCTTCTGTCTGTCGCTCTCCCCCTCTTCTGTCTGTCGCTCTCCCTTCTCCGTCTGTCGCTCTCCCTTCTCTGTCTGTCGCTCTCCCCCTCTTCTGTCTGTCGCTCTCCCTTCTCCGTCTGTCGCTCTCCCTTCTCTGTCTGTCGCTCTCCCTTCTCCGTCTGTCGCTCTCCCCCTCTTCTGTCTGTCGCTCTCCCTTCTCCGTCTGTCGCTCTCCCTTCTCTGTCTGTCGCTCTCCCTTCTCCGTCTGTCGCTCTCCCCCTCTTCTGTCTGTCGCTCTCCCCCTCTTCTGTCTGTCGCTCTCCCCCTCTTCTGTCTGTCGCTCTCTCTTGTCCGTCTGTCGCTCTCCCTTCTCCGCCTGTCGCTCTCCCTTCTCCGTCTGTCGCTCTCCCTTCTCCGCCTGTCGCTCTCTCTCTTGTCCGTCTGTCGCTCTCTCTCTTGTCCGTCTGTCGCTCTCCCTTCTCCGTCTGTCGCTCTCCCTCCTCCGTCTGTCGCTCTCCCTTCTCCGTCTGTCGCTCTCCCCCTCTTCTGTCTGTCGCTCTCCCCCTCTTCCGTCTGTCGCTCTCCCCCTCTTCCGTCTGTCGCTCTCCCCCTCGTCCGTCTGTCGCTCTCCCCCTCGTCCGTCTGTCGCTCTCCCCCTCGTCCGTCTGTCGCTCTCCCCCTCGTCTGTCTGTCGCTCTCCCCCTCTTCTGTCTGTCGCTCTCCCCCTCTTCCGTCTGTCGCTCTCCCCCTCTTCCGTCTGTCGCTCTCCCCCTCTTCTGTCTGTCGCTCTCCCCCTCTTCTGCCTGTCGCTCTCCCTTCTCCGTCTGTCGCTCTCCCCCTCTTCTGTCTGTCGCTCTCCCCCTCTTCCGTCTGTCGCTCTCCCCCTCTTCCGTCTGTCGCTCTCCCCCTCGTCCGTCTGTCGCTCTCCCCCTCGTCCGTCTGTCGCTCTCCCCCTCGTCCGTCTGTCGCTCTCCCCCTCGTCTGTCTGTCGCTCTCCCCCTCTTCTGTCTGTCGCTCTCCCCCTCTTCCGTCTGTCGCTCTCCCCCTCTTCCGTCTGTCGCTCTCCCCCTCTTCTGTCTGTCGCTCTCCCCCTCTTCTGTCTGTCGCTCTCCCTCTCCGTCTGTCTGTCGCTCTCCCCCTCTTCTGTCTGTCGCTCTCCCCCTCGTCCGTCTGTCGCGCTCCCTCTTGTTTCAAAACTCTCTCTCGCTCCCCCTCTCCCTTCCTCCGTCTCTCTGCCGCTCGTCCCCCCCTCTTTCAATACGTCCCCCACCCTCTGGGGGTGGGAGGGGGAAAGTTACCTCCTTCCCGAGCAGCGCCGTCACGCACGCCTCGGACGCGTCGCAGATGGCCGTGAGGTCGTGACCTCCCTCCAACACCAGGGCCAGCCGTCCATCGCTGACGGTCATCAGCTGCCGGGTCAGGTGTCCGAAACCTGGGGGGGGGGGGGAATCGAGTTGTCAATGCCAACACGCGGAGAACACGCGGAGAAGAGCTCGGGTCCCACCAACTCAAACACTCGCCCGGACACAGACGTGCAAGACACGCGTGTCAACGAACGCACACGGACTTGGGTGTGAACGCCAGCACGGTGACACGCATACATGCACCCCCATGCACGTATGCACGCACGCAGTGCACAAGTGCGCACACACACCCGCTCGAGTGCGAGCACACCCTTGTGAACTTGCACATCTGTGTACACGTTTGTGCACACCATAGCGTGCACGCCCACACCGTTGTGCACTCACACACGCATGCACACTCGCTCACACCCACGCACTTGTGCACTCGCAGCGCGCGCGCACACACAACAGCGAGACACGGGTTCGCGAGACCGGCCAACTCACATTTTGCGGACACCTTGTAGCCGCCGAGCTGGGGGGCGTGACCTTCGACGGAATCGAAACCCGAGGAGACCAAAACAACATCTGGGGCGAATTCGTTGGCGACCGGTATCACCACCGTCCTGGGCAAGATCACAAACCGTTCATTCCCGCTGTGCACAATCCCAATGGACCCAAACCCCTTCCCGCTCACTCCCACTCTACACAATCCCAATGGACCCAAACCCCTTCCCGTTCACTCCCACTCTACACAATCCCAATGGACCCAAACCCCTTCCCGTTCACTCACACTGTCCACAATCCCAATGGACCCAAACCCCTTCCCGCTCACTCCCACTGTACACAATCCCAATGGACCCAAACCACTTCCCGTTCACTCCCACTGTGCACAATCCCAATGGACCCAAACCCCTTCCCGTTCACTCCCACTCAACACAATCCCAATTGACCCGAACCCCTTCCCGTTCACTCCCACTGTACACAATCCCAATGGACCCAAACCCCTTCCCGTTCACTCACACTGTGCACAATCCCAATGGACCCGAACCCCTTCCCGTTCACCTCGCACTGTACACAATCCCAATGGACCCGAACCCCTTCCCGTTCACTCGCACTGTGCACAATCCCAATGGACCCAAACCCCTTCCCGTTCACTCCCACTGTGCACAATCCCAATGGACCCAAACCCCTTCCCATTCACTCCCAGTCTACACAATCCCAATGGACCCAAACCCCTTCCCGTTCACTCGCACTCTACACAATCCCAATGGACCCAAACCCCTTCCCGTTCACTCCCACTGTGCACAATCCCAATGGACCCAAACCCCTTCCTGTTCACTCCCACTCTACACAATCCCAATGGACCCAAACCCCTTCCCGTTCACTCCCACTCTACACAATCCCAATGGACCCAAACCCCTTCCCGTTCACTCCCACTGTGCACAATCCCAATGGACCCAAACCCCTTCCCGTTCACTCCCACTCTACACAATCCCACTGGAATCTGTCTCCAGTCAGGATCAGGACAATCCGGGCTGAATATGGGAGGGCACAGGAAGAACCCATGTGTGTGCGTGTGTGCGTGTGTGCGTGCGTAGGGAGGGGGGACTGGCAGGCGGTGAGCATTCCCCCTGCATCTGCCGCCCCCCCCCTTGTCCTTCTGGGGGGTAGAGGGGCCCCCGGGTTCGGGAGGGGTCTGTGGAGATTGGTGATTCGCTGCTTCGCGTCTCGTTGGACGGTTCGGCAGGGGAGGGAGCGGGTGTCGGAGGTGGGGGGGCGGGCGTGTCGATCATACATCATCATAGAATTTACAGTGCAGAAGGAGGCCATTCGGCCCATCGAGTCTGCACCGGCTCTTGGAAAGAGCACCCTACCCAAGGCCAACACCTCCAGCCTATCCCCATAACCCAGTAACCCCACCCAACACTAAGGGCAATTTTGGACACTAAGGGCAATTTATCGCGGCCAATCCACCTAACCTGCACATCTTTGGACTGTGGGAGGAAACCGGAGCACCCGGAGGAAACCCACGCAGACACGGGGAGAACGTGCAGACTCCGTACAGACAGTGACCCAAGCCGGGAATCGAACCTGGGACCCTGGAGCTGTGAAGCAATTGTGCTAGCCACTGTGCTACCGTGCTGCCTGCCCCTTCGAGCCGGGGCGGGGAGGGAGCGGATGTCGGAGGTCGGGCCTGTCGATCGGGGTGGGGTTGGGGGTGGGGGTGGTGGTTGGGGGAGGGGGGGGGTCAGCAGGCGAGTTACTCTCCGCAGGATTCGCAGCCTCCGACCTGCTCTGGGAGCCGCGGTATTTATACGGCCGGGTCCAGTTCAGTTTCTGGTCGATGGTAACCCCCGGGATGTCGATAGTGGGGTAGATTCCGCTGATGGTAATGACAGGGAGTGTCGAGGGGGGGGGGGCGAGGATTCGCAGCCTCCGACCTGCTCTGGGAGCCGCGGTATTTATACGGCCGGGTCCAGTTCAGTTTCTGGTCGATGGTAACCCCCCAGGATGTCGACAGTGGGGGAGATTCCATTGATGGTAATGACAGAGAGCCGAGGGGCAGGGCGAGGATTCCCAGTCTCCGACCTGCCCTGCCAGCCGCAGTATTTATACGGCCGGGTCCAGTTCAGTTTCTGGTCGATGGTAACCCCCCGGGATGTGGATAGTGGGGTAGATTCCGCTGATGGTAATGACAGAGAGTGTCGAGGGGGGAGGGGGGCGAGGATTCCCAGCCTCCGACCTGCTCTGGGAGCCGCGGTATTTATACAGGTTTCTCATCAATGGTAAACCCCAGGATGTCGATAGTGGTGAGGGATTCATCGATGTTAATGACGTGGAGTATCGAGGGGGGAGGGGGGCGAGGATTGCCAGCCTCCGACCTGCTCTGGGACCGCAGTATTTATACGGCCGGGTCCAGTTCAGTTTCTGGTCGATGGTAACCCCCGGGATGTCGATAGTGGGGGAGATTCCGCTGACGGTAATGACAGAGTGTCGAGGGGCAGGGCGAGGATTCCCAGTCTCCGACCTGCCCTGCCAGCCGCAGTATTTATACGGCCGGGTCCAGTTCAGTTCCTGAGTTCAACAATACAAAACTCGGGGGCCACGATCAACACGATGCATGGTAGTGAGAGCGTCGAATCATAGAATTTGCAGTGCAGCAGGAGGAGGGCATTCGACCCATCGAGTCTGCACCTGCCCTTGAAAAGAGCGCCTACCTTATGCCCACACCTCCACCCTATCCCCGTAACCCCATCTAACCTTTTTGGACACTAAGGGACAATTTACAGAGGTGATTTGGAGTTGGGGACCAAGGGCAATGTGTCCAAGTTTGCAGACGACACTAAGATGAGTGGTAAAGCAAAAAGTGCAGAGGATACCGGAAGTCTGCAGAGGGATTTGGATAGGTTAGGTGAATGGGCTAGGGTCTGGCAGATGGAATTCAATGTTGCCAAGTGCGAGGCTATCCATTTTGGAAGGAATAACAGCAGAATGGATTATTATTTAAACGGTAAGATGTTAAAACATGCTGCTGTGCAGAGAGACCTGGGTGTGCTAGTGCATGAGTCGCAAAAAGTTGGTGAGCAGGTGCAGCAGGTGATTAAGAAGGCGAGTGGAGTTTTGTCCTTCATTGCTAGAGGGATGGAGTTTAAGACTAGGGAGGTTATGCTGCAATTGTATGAGGTGTTAGTGAGGCCACACCTGGAGTATTGCGTTCAGTTTTGGTCTCCTTACTTGAGAAAGGACGTACTGGCACTGGAGGGTGTGCAGAGGAGATTCACTCGGTTAATCCCAGAGCTGAAGGGGTTGGATTACGAGGAGAGATTGAGTAGACTGGGACTGTACTCATTGGCGTTTAGAAGGATGAGGGGGGATCTTATAGAAACATTATGAAGGGAATAGATAGGATAGATGCGGGCAGGTTGTTTCCACTGGCGGGTGAAAGCAGAACTAGGGGGCATAGCCTCAAAATAAGGGGAAGTAGATTTAGGACTGAGTTTAGGAGGAACTTCTTCTCCCAAAGGGTTGTGAATCTCTGGAATTCCTTGCCCAGTGAAGCAGTAGAGGCTCCTTCATTCAATGTTTTTAAGATAAAGATAGATAGTTTTTTGAAGAATAAAGGGATTAAGGGTTATGGTGTTCGGGCCGGAAAGTGGAGCTGAGTCCACAAAAGATCAGCCACGATCTCACTGAACGGCGGAGCAGGCTCAAGGGGACAGGTGGCCGACTCCTGCTCCTAGTTCTGATGTTCTTATGTAGTTCTTATTTAGCACGGCCAATCCACCTAACCTGCACATCTTTGGACTGTTATGTTAATAATAATCTCATTGCGATGAAGTTACTGTGACAAACCCCTAGTCGCCACATTCCGGCACCTGTTCGGGTACACGGAGGGAGAATTCAGAATGTCCAATTCACCCAACAGCAGGACTTGTGGGAGGAAACCGGAGCCCCCGGAGGAAACCCACGCAGACACGGGGAGGACGTGCAGACTCCGCACAGACAGTGACCCAAGCCGGGAATCGAACCCGGGACACTGGAGCTGTGAGGCAGCAGTGCTAACCACGGTGGGACCGAGCCGCCCACCCATCCCCGCTCCCGGCTGGTCTACCTGAATGCTGCCAAATATTCGGCGTCTCCCATCGGGGGGTCGAGACCACCTGTCCAGGCGATATTCACGTTGAAACCCTCTCCAGGGCCACTCCCCACCTGAACGGGAAAAAGACACTGGGTCAGAGAACAGAACATTTCTGAGTCAAGGCACTCCCAGGACAGGTACAGCACGGGGTTAAATACAGAGTAAAGCTCCCTCTACACTGTCCCCATCAAACACTCCCAGGACAGGTACAGCACGGGGTTAGATACAGAGTAAAGCTCCCTCTACACTGTCCCCAACAAACACTCCCAGGACAGGTACAGCACGGGGTTAGATACAGAGTAAAGCTCCCTCTACACTGTCCCCATCAAACACCCCAGGACAGGTACAGCACGGGGTTAGATACAGAGTAAAGCTCCCTCTACACTGTCCCCCATCAAACACTCCCAGGACAGGTACAGCACGGGGTTAGATACAGAGTAAAGCTCCCTCTACACTGTCCCCATCAAACACTCCCAGGACAGGTACAGCACGGGGTTCGATACAGAGTAAAGCTCCCTCTACACTGTCCCCATAAAACACTCCCAGGACAGGTACAGCACGGGGTTAGATACAGAGTAAAGCTCCCTCTACACTGTCCCCATCAAACACTCCCAGAACAGGTGCAGCACGGGGTTAGATACAGAGTGAAGCTCCCTCTACACTGTCCCCATCAAACACTCCCAGGACAGGTACAGCACGGGGTTAGATACAGAGTAAAGCTCCCTCTACACTGTCCCCGTCAAACACTCCCAGGACAGGTGCAGCACGGGGTTAGATACAGAGTAAAGCTCCCTCTACACTGTCCCCGTCAAACACTCCCAGGACAGGTACAGCACGGGGTTAGATACAGAGTAAAGCTCCCACTACACTGTCCCCATCAAACACTCCCAGGACAGGTACAGCATGGGGTTAGATACAGAGTAAAGCTCCCTCTACACTGTCCCCATCAAACCCTCCCAGGACAGGTACAGCACGGGGTTAGATACAGAGTAAAGCTCCCTCTATACTGTCCCCATCAAACACTCCCAGGACAGGTACAGCACGGGGTTAGATACAGAGTAAAGCTCCCTCTACACTGTCCCCATCAAACACTCCCAGGACAGGTACAGCACGGGGTTAGATACAGAGTAAAGCTCCCTCTACACTGTCCCCATCAAACACTCCCAGGACAGGTACAGCACGGGGTTAGATACAGAGTAAAGCTCTCTCTACACTGTCCCCATCAAACACTCCCAGGACAGGTACAGTACGGGGTTAGACACAGAGTAAAGCTCCCTCTACACTGTCCCCATCAAACACTCCCAGGACAGGTACAGCACGGGGTTAGATACAGAGTAAAGCTCCCTCTACACTGTCCACATCAAACACTCCCAGGACAGGTACAGCACGGGGTTAGATACAGAGTAAAGCTCCCTCTACACTGTCCCCATCAAACACTCCCAGGACAGGTACAGCACGGGGTTAGATACAGAGTAAAGCTCCCTCTACACTGTCCCCATCAAACACTCCCAGGACAGGTACAGCACGGGGTTAGATACAGAGTAAAGCTCCCTCTACACTGTCCCCATCAAACACTCCCAGGACAGGTACAGCACGGGGTTAGATACAGAGTAAAGCTCCCTCTACACTGTCCCCATCAAACACTCCCAGGACAGGTACAGCACGGGGTTAGATACAGAGTAAAGCTCCCTCTACACTGTCCACATCAAACACTCCCAGGACAGGTACAGCACGGGGTTAGATACAGAGTAAAGCTCCCTCTACACTGTCCCCATCAAACACTCCCAGGACAGGTACAGCACGGGGTTAGATACAGAGTAAAGCTCCCTCTACACTGTCCCCATCAAACACTCCCAGGACAGGTACAGCACGGGGTTAGATACAGAGTAAAGCTCCCTCTACACTGTCCCCATCAAACACTCCCAGGACAGGTACAGCACGGGGTTAGATACAGAGTAAAGCTCCCTCTACACTGTCCCCATCAAACACTCCCAGGACAGGTACAGCACGGGGTTAGATACAGAGTAAAGCTCTCTCTACACTGTCCCCATCAAACACTCCCAGGACAGGTACAGTACGGGGTTAGACACAGAGTAAAGCTCCCTCTACACTATCCCCCATTAAAGACTCCCAGGACAGGTACAGCACGGGGTTAGATACAGAGTAAAGCTCTCTCTACATTGTCCCCATCAAACACTCCCAGGACAGGTACAGCACAGGGTTAGATACAGAGTAAAGCTCCCTCTACACTGCCCCATCAAACACTCCCAGGAAAGGTACAGCACGGGGTTAGATACAGAGTAAAGCTCCCTCTACACTGTCCCCATCAAACACTCCCACGACAGGTACAGCACGGGGTTAGATACAGAGTAAAGCTCCCACTACACTGTCCCCATCAAACACTCCCAGGACAGGTACAGCATGGGGTTAGATACAGAGTAAAGCTCCCTCTACACTGTCCCCATCAAACCCTCCCAGGACAGGTACAGCACGGGGTTAGATACAGAGTAAAGCTCCCTCTACACTGTCCCCATCAAACCCTCCCAGGACAGGTACAGCACGGGGTTAGATACAGAGTAAAGCTCCCTCTACACTGTCCCCATCAAACACTCCCAGGACAGGTACAGCACGGGGTTAGATACAGAGTAAAGCTCCCTCTACACTGTCCCCATCAAACACTCCCAGGACAGGTACAGCACGGGGTTAGATACAGAGTAAAGCTCTCTCTACACTGTCCCCATCAAACACTCCCAGGACAGGTACAGTACGGGGTTAGACACAGAGTAAAGCTCCCTCTACACTGTCCCCATCAAACACTCCCAGGACAGGTACAGCACGGGGTTAGATACAGAGTAAAGCTCCCTCTACACTGTCCACATCAAACACTCCCAGGACAGGTACAGCACGGGGTTAGATACAGAGTAAAGCTCCCTCTACACTGTCCCCATCAAACACTCCCAGGACAGGTACAGCACGGGGTTAGATACAGAGTAAAGCTCCCTCTACACTGTCCCCATCAAACACTCCCAGGACAGGTACAGCACGGGGTTAGATACAGAGTAAAGCTCCCTCTACACTGTCCCCATCAAACACTCCCAGGACAGGTACAGCACGGGGTTAGATACAGAGTAAAGCTCCCTCTACACTGTCCCCATCAAACACTCCCAGGACAGGTACAGCACGGGGTTAGATACAGAGTAAAGCTCCCTCTACACTGTCCACATCAAACACTCCCAGGACAGGTACAGCACTGGGTTAGATACAGAGTAAAGCTCCCTCTACACTGTCCCCATCAAACACTCCCAGGACAGGTACAGCACGGGGTTAGATACAGAGTAAAGCTCCCTCTACACTGTCCCCATCAAACACTCCCAGGACAGGTACAGCACGGGGTTAGATACAGAGTAAAGCTCCCTCTACACTGTCCCCATCAAACACTCCCAGGACAGGTACAGCACGGGGTTAGATACAGAGTAAAGCTCTCTCTACACTGTCCCCATCAAACACTCCCAGGACAGGTACAGTACGGGGTTAGACACAGAGTAAAGCTCCCTCTACACTATCCCCCATTAAAGACTCCCAGGACAGGTACAGCACGGGGTTAGATACAGAGTAAAGCTCTCTCTACATTGTCCCCATCAAACACTCCCAGGACAGGTACAGCACAGGGTTAGATACAGAGTAAAGCTCCCTCTACACTGCCCCATCAAACACTCCCAGGAAAGGTACAGCACGGGGTTAGATACAGAGTAAAGCTCCCTCTACACTGTCCCCATCAAACACTCCCACGACAGGTACAGCACGGGGTTAGATACAGAGTAAAGCTCCCTCTACACTGTCCCCATCAAACACTCCCAGGACAGGTACAGCACGGGGTTAGATACAGAGTAAAGCTCTCTCTACACTGTCCCCATCAAACACTCCCAGGACAGGTACAGTACGGGGTTAGACACAGAGTAAAGCTCCCTCTACACTATCCCCCATTAAAGACTCCCAGGACAGGTACAGCACGGGGTTAGATACAGAGTAAAGCTCTCTCTACATTGTCCCCATCAAACACTCCCAGGACAGGTACAGCACAGGGTTAGATACAGAGTAAAGCTCCCTCTACACTGCCCCATCAAACACTCCCAGGAAAGGTACAGCACGGGGTTAGATACAGAGTAAAGCTCCCTTGACACTGTCCCCATCTAACACTCCAAGGACAGGTACAGCACGGGGTTAGATTCAGAGTAAAGCTCACTCAACACTGTCCCCATCAAACACTCCCAGGACAGGTACAGCATGGGGTTAGATACAGAGTAAAGCTCCCTCTACACTGTCCCCATCAAATACTCCCAGGACAGGTACAGCACGGGGTTAGATACAGAGTAAAGCTCCCTCGACACTGTCCCCCATCAAACACTCCCAGGACAGGTACAGCACGGGGTTAGATACAGAGTAAAGCTCCCTCTACACTATCCCCCATGAAAGACTCCCAGGACAGGTACAGCACGGGGTTAGATACAGAGTAAAGCTCCCTCTACACTATCCCCCATCAAAGACTCCCAGGACAGGTACAGCACGGGGTTAGATACAGAGTAAAGCTCCCTCTACACTGTCCCAATCAAACACTCCCAGGACAGGTACAGCACGGGGTTAGATACAGAGTAAAGCTCCCTCTACACTGTCCCCATCAATCACTCCCAGGACAGGTACAGCACGGGATTAGATAGAGAGTAAAGCTCCCTCTACACTGTCCCCATCAAACACTCCCAGGACAGGTACAGCACGGGGTTAGATACAGAGTAAAGCTCCCTCTTCACCGTCCCCATCAAACACTCCCAGGACAGGTACAGCACGGGGTTAGATACAGAGTAAAGCTCCCTCTACACTGTCCCCATCAAACACTCCCAGGACAGGTACAGCACAGGGTTAGATACTGAGTAAAGCTCCCTCTACACTGTCCCCATCAAACACTCCCAGGACAGGTACAGCACGGGGTTAGATACAGAGTAAAGCTCCCTCTACACTGTCCCCATCAAACACTCCCAGGACAGGTACAGTACGGGGTTAGATACAGAGTAAAGCTCCCTCTACACTGTCCCCATCAAACACTCCCAGGACAGGTACAGCACGGGGTTAGATACAGAGTAAAGCTCCCTCTACACTGTCCCCATCAAACACTCCCAGGACAGGTACAGTACGGGGTTAGATACAGAGTAAAGCTCCCTCTACACTGTCCCCATCAAACACTCCCAGGACAGGTACAGCACGGGGTTAGATACAGAGTAAAGCTCCCTCTACACTGTCCCCATCAAACACTCCCAGGACAGGTACAGCACGGGGTTAGATACAGAGTAAAGCTCCCTCTACACTGTCCCCATCAAACACTCCCAGGACAGGTACAGCACGGGGTTAGATACAGCGTAAAGCTCCCTCTACACTGTCCCCATCAAACACTCCCAGGACAGGTGCAGCAAGGGGTTAGATACAGAGTAAAGCTCCCTCTACTCTGTCCCCATCAAACACTCCCAGGACAGGTACAGCATGGGGTTCGATACAGAGTAAAGCTCCCTCTACACTGTCCCCATCAAACACTCCCAGGACAGGTACAGCACGGGGTTAGATACAGAGTAAAGCTCCCTCGACACTGTCCCCATCAAACACTCACCTCATCTGCACTGCCGCTTCCGGGAAAGAAGTTCCCGTCGTCGTGGCGATGGAGGGATAGGTAAAGGACGTTGGGATCCGAGTAGAAGACTTGCTGGGTCCCGTTGCCGTGATGAACGTCCTGCGGGAAGAGATTGTCCGTTTCGGTATTGAGGTGGTCGTCAAACCCCGAGCTCCCCCAACCCCGATCCGCGCCGTTCAACTATTTCCCCAACCCAAAGGGAATTAGGATTGAGTACGGCGGGAGTAAACGGGAAGGGGTTTGGGTCCATTGGGATTGTGCACAGTGGGAGTGAACGGGAAGTGGTTTGGGTCCATTGGGATTGTGTACAGTGTGAGTGAACGGGAAGGGGTTTGGGTCCATTGGGATTGTGTACAGTGGATGTGAACGGGAAGGGGTTTGGGTCCATTGGGATTGTGTACAGTGTGAGTGAATGGGAAGGGGTTTCGGTCCATTGGGATTGTGTACAGTGGGAGTGAACGGGAAGGGGTTTGGGTCCATTGGGATTGTGTAGAGTGGGAGTGAACGGGAAGGGGTTTGGGTCCATTGGGATTGTGTACAGTGTGAGTGAACGGGAAGGGGTTTGGGTCCATTGGGATTGTGTACAGTGGATGTGAACGGGAAGGGGTTTGGGTCCATTGGGATTGTGTACAGTGGGAGTGAACAGGAAGGGGTTTGGGTCCATTGGGATTGTGCACAGTGGGAGTGAACGGGAAGGGGTTTGGAGCCATTGGGATTGTGCACAGTGGGAGTGAACGGGAAGGGGTTTGGATCCATTGGGATTGTGCACAGTGGGAGTGAACGGGAAGGGGATTGGGTCCATTGGGATTGTGCACAGTGGGAGTGAACGGGAAGGGGTTTGGATCCATTGGGATTGTGCACAGTGGGAGTGAACGGGAAGGGGATTGGGTCCATTGGGATTGTGCACAGTGGGAGTGAACGGGAAGGGGTTTAGGTCCATTGGGATTGTGCACAGTGGGAGTGAACGGGAAGGGGTTTGGATCCATTGGGATTGTGCACAGTGGGAGTGAACGGGAAGGGGATTGGGTCCATTGGGATTGTGCACAGTGGGAGTGAACGGGAAGGGGTTTAGGTCCATTGGGATTGTGCACAGTGGGAGTGAACAGGAAGGGGTTTGGGTCCATTGGGATTGTGCACAGTGGGAGTGAACGGGAAGGGGTTTGGATCCATTGGGATTGTGCACAGTGGGAGTGAACGGGAAGGGGATTGGGTCCATTGGGATTGTGTGGAGTGGGAGTGAACGGGAAGGGGATTGGGTCCATTGGGATTGTGTGGAGTGGTAGTGAACGGGAAGGGGCTTGGGTCCAATGGGATTGTGCACAGTGGGGGTGAACGGGAAGGGGTTTGGGTCCATTGGGATTGTGTGGAGTGGGAGTGAACGGGAAGGGGATTGGGTCCATTGGGATTGTGCACAGTGGGAGTGAACGGGAAGGGGATTGGGTCCATTGGGATTGTGTAGAGTGGGAGTGAACGGGAAGGGGTTTGGGTCCTTTGGGATTGTGTACTGTGGGAGTGAACGGGAAGGGGTTTGGGTCCTTTGGGATTGTGTGGAGTGGGAGTGAACGGGAAGGGGTTTGGGTCGATTGGGATTGTGCACAGTGGGAGTGAACGGGAAGGGGTTTGGGTCCATTGGGATTGTGTAGAGTGGGAGTGAACGGGAAGGGGTTTGGGTCCATTGGGATTGTGTACAGTGGGAGTGAACGTGAAGGGGTTTGGGTCCATTGGGATTGTGTGGAGTGGGAGTGAATGGGAAGAATCTACCCAATGACTGACCCAGTCGACGATCAGGACCTTCTTGATGTTGGATTTCTCCAATAGTTGCTTCGCTGCGATAGCGACTGAGTTGAAGACACAGAAACCCCTGAAAAGATGGGGACAAATTGAAGAGTTAAGTATTCAGTGGAGATCCAATACTGCGCTCAATACATCGCGGAACACCCATGGTACTGACGCCCACCAATCAGATGGCTCCAGATTTAACGTTCTGCCCTATCTCGTTCCGGACCGTCCCCTCGCCAAACCC
The DNA here is from genome assembly GCF_047496885.1 of Scyliorhinus torazame. Lineage (NCBI taxonomy): Eukaryota > Metazoa > Chordata > Chondrichthyes > Carcharhiniformes > Scyliorhinidae > Scyliorhinus > Scyliorhinus torazame. Next base: position 80,444 of record NW_027308219.1, read on the forward strand.
CCACCCCCGGACCGCCCGACACGAACCGCAACCAGAGGCACGAGTTTTTCTCTCTCGTGAACCTCTCGTACGAATTAATTCTCTTAAACTACCCACCCCACCGGCCCTCGGACCTGACCCAGGATTCGGAGAACACCGGAGGAGAATTCACTCACATCGCAGTGGAGGGTTCCGCGTGGTGTCCCGGAGGGCGGACAATAGCAAATCCGTTCTGGAAGAGAAGCAAGTGGTTGGAGGGAATTCATTGGGGAGTCCATTCCAGAATCAGATCAGTGACTTACACCCTTTCCCGTTCACTCCCACTGTGCACAATCCCAATGGACCCAAACCCCTTCCTGCTCACTCCCACTGTGCACAATCCCAATGGATCCAAACCCCTTCCCGTTCACTCCCACTGTGCACAATCCCAATGGATCCAAACCCCTTCCCGTTCACTCCCACTGTGCACAATCCCAATGGGCCCAAACCCCTTCCCGTTCACTCCCACTGTGCACAATCCCAATGGACTCAAACCCCTTCCCGTTCACTCCCACTGTGCACAATCCCAATGGACTCAAACCCCTTCCCGTTCACTCCCACTGTACACAATTCCAATGGACCCAAACCCCTTCCCGTTCACTCCCACTCTACACAATTCCAATGGACCCAAACCCCTTCCCGTTCACTCCCACTGTGCACAATCCCAATGGACCCAAACCCCTTCCCGTTCACTCCCACTGTGCACAATCCCAATGGACCCAAACCCCTTCCCGTTCACTCCCACTCTACACAATCCCAATGGACCCAAACCCCTTCCCGTTCACTCCCACTCTACACAATCCCAATGGACCCAAACCCCTTCCCGTTCACTCCCACTCTACACAATCCCAATGGACACAAACCTCTTCCCGTTCACTCCCACTCTGCACAATCCCAATGGACCCTAACCCCTTCCCGTTCACTCCCACTCTACACAATCCCAATGGACCCAAATCCCTTCCCGTTCACTCCCACTCTACACAATCCCAATGGACACAAACCTCTTCCCGTTCACTCCCAGTCTACATAATCCCAATGGACCCAAACCTCTTCCCGTTCACTCCCACTGTGCACAATCCCGATGGACCCAAACCCCTTCCCGTCCACACCCACTCCAAGGGGGGAGAGGGACAGCGTGCCTCAATCCAGGATCCATTACCTTCAGCTGGCGCGAGGCTACCTTGAATGACAACTCCAGCACGCAACCCACTGCCATTCTCGACGCACTGGGCGAGTGCGTTTCGTTCCAGACGGTGTCACTGTCCACCTGGAAGTAGAGACGCGATACTGAATCAGACGGGCGTCTCCGCCCGGGAGCGCCAGACCGGGAGGGCAGCTCTGCCGGAGGCTGAGAACATCACAACAGGTCCCCGACGAGAGCAATCCCGTTTCTGAAGAGTTGGCCGAGTGGAAGGAGCCCGCTGGGAATCCTCGCCCCCTCCCCCCTCGACACTCTCTGTCATTACCATCAGCGGAATCTACCCCACTATCCACATCCCGGGGGTTACCATCGACCAGAAACTGAACTGGACCCGGCCGTATAAATACCGCGGCTCCCAGAGCAGGTCGGAGGCTGGCAATCCTGCGGAAATTAACTGTCAGCATCAATGGGGCCGAGGTGGAGATGGTTCGCAGTTTCAAATTCCGAGGGGTGCACATCTCCAAAAATCTGTCCTGGTCCACCCGCGTCGCCGCTACCACCAAGAAAGCACAACAGCGCCTATACTTCCTCGGGAAACTAAGGAAATTCGGCATGTCCACATCGACTCTGACCAACTTTTACAGATGCACCATAGAAAGCATCCTATCGGGCTGCATCACAGCCTGGTATGGCAACTGCTCGGCCCAGGACCGCAAGAAACTTCAGAGAGTCGTGAACACCGCCCAGTCCATCACACGAACCCGCCTCCCATCCACTGACTCCATCTACACCTCCCGCTGCCTGGGGAAAGCGGGCAGCATAATCAAAGACCCCTCCCGCCCGGCTTACTCACTCTTCCAACTTCTTCCATCGGGCAGGAGGTACAGAAGTCTGAGAACACGCACGGACAGACTCGAAACAGCTTCTTCCCCACTGTCACCAGACTCCTCAATGACCCTCTTATGGACTGACCTCATTAACACTACACCCTGTATGCTTCATCCGATACCGGTGTTGTGTAGTTACATTGTGGACCTTGCGTTGCCCTATTATGTATTTTCTTTTATTCCCTTTTCTTCCCATGGACTTAATGATCTGTTGAGCTGCTCGCGGAAAAATACTTTTCACTGTACCTGGGTACACGTGACAGTAAACAAATCCACTCCTGACCCCCCCCCCCCACCCCCCCGGCCAAATCCCTGTCCGCCGTGTACGGGGGAGACGAGTCAGGATTGTGACGGGACAGCCCTCCGCCCGACTGGCTGAGCGCGGCTCCCGACCGCGCTCGAGAGGCTCGACGCCACCCAGGACGAGAACCCCCCCCGCCCCAGCCCCCGCTCGATCGGCAGGCCCGACCCCCACCTCCGACACCCGCTCTCCCCCCCCCCCCCCCGACGCGCGCACCGCCTACGAGAGTCTCCAAACTCCTCAGACAGCGCCACCCCGGGACCGCCTTCAGATCCCCTCCCCCCCCCCCCCTTATCATGATATTCAGGTAAACATCACAGCACATACATGCTGATGGACAGATCCACGGACCAATCAACGCCCACACACCACCACAGCCAATCACAGGCAAGAGCACACGCAGTACAAAACAGGGAACACGACGCTTCCTGAGGACTCCAGCAGGAGACAGCTCAGGACACAGAGCTCAGAGCCAGCCACTCAGACATCCACCATGTGCTGAGTGCGACCACAAGATAGTATTAGGAATGGGTCCACAGGTTCTAGGGTTCTGATCGAACCTCAGTAACCAGTCTACCACTGTCAATAAATGTTAGCAATAAAACTGAGTTGTAGCATTCGCAACCGCGTTGGTTCGTCTGGGTAACAGAGCACGCAACACATCACCCCCCCCCCCACACACACACACACGCACACACACACACACGCCGCCCCGACTCGCAAACACGTCGACCGTTCCGTCACTGTCGCCGACGTCTAAATTGCAGAACGCCCTCTCTAACAGCGTCGTGGAAGTACCTCCCCCACACGGGGACCGCAGCAGGTTCCAGACGGGGTTCCCCGCCCACCTCGACCACGAGGGGCAATTAGGGAGGGGCGATAAACACTCGGACCAGCCCAGCGACCCCCCCCCCCCAAAAACATCCCGGGAGAGAGCCTCCTTGAAGCGTCGTGTCGGTTCCGACTCGAGTGTCGTGTCCACTTCTGCTCCCTGCGCTCTCTCTCTGGGAAGGGGAGAGGCTGTTCTACAGTGGAGGGGGGGTGAGGAGGGGGGGGGGGTGAGGAGGAGGAGGGAGGGGGGGGTGGGAGACGTTGTGGTCGCAAGATTAGGACCGGTTTAGATGAGGTGGGACTGTGAACGAGCCCTTCCCATTGGCTGAGGGACCTGGTCTCGGGGAAGGGGAGGCTGATTTAAGGGTCGGGGGTGCTGGGGGCAGAGATCTCGGAGGGTTGTAGGGGGCTGGAGGAGGTTACAGAGATGGGGAGGGGTGTAGGGGCTGGAGGAGGATACAGAGATAGGGAGGGGTGTAGGGGGCTGGAGGAGGTTACAGAGATAGGGAGGGGTGTAGGGGGCTGGAGGAGGTTACAGAGAGAGGGAGGTGTGCAGAGGGCTGGATGAGGTTACAGAGATAGGGAGGGGTGTAGGGGGCTGGAGGAGATTACAGAGATAGGGAGGGTGTAGGGGGCTGGAGGAGGTTACAGAGATAGGGAGGGTTGTCGGGGGCTGGAGGAGGTTACAGAGATAGGGACGGGTGTGGGGGCTGGAGGAGGTTACAGAGATAGGGACGGGTTGTCGGGGGCTGGAGGAGGTTACAGAGATAGGGAGGGTTGGAGGGGGGCTGGAGGAAGTTACAGAGATAGGGAGGGGTGTGGGGGCTGGAGGAGGTTACAGAGATAGGGAGGGTTGTAGGGGGGCTGGAGGAAGTTACAGAGATAGGGAGGGGTGTGGGGGCTGGAGGAGGTTACAGAGATGGGGAGGGGTGTGGGGGCTGGAGGAGGTTACAGAGATAGGGAGGGGTGTGGGGGCTGGAGAAGGTTGCAGAGATAGGGGGGTTGTCGGGGGCTGGAGGAGGTTACAGAGATAGGGAGGGGTGTAGGGGACTGGAGGAGGTTACAGAGATAGGGAGGGTTGTCGGGGGCTGGAGGTTACAGAGATAGGGAGGGGTGTAGGGGGCTGGAGGAGGTTACAGAGATAGGGAGGGTGTAGGGGGACTGGAGGAGGTTACAGAGATAGGGAGGGGTGCAGGGGCTGGAGGAGGTTACAGAGATGGGGAGGGATGTAGGGGGCTGAAGGAGGTTACAGAGATAGGGAGGGGTGTGGGGGCTGGAGGAGGTTGCAGAGATAGGGGGGGTTGTCGGGGGCTGGAGGAGGTTACAGAGATAGGGAGTGGTGTGGGGGCTGGAGGAGGTTACAGAGATAGGGAGGGGTGTGGGGGCTGGCGGAGGTTACAGAGATAGGGAGGGGTGTGGGGGCTGGAGGAGGTTACAGAGATAGGGAGGGTGTAGGGGGCTGGAGGAGGTTACAGAGATAGGGAGGGGTGTAGGGGCTGGAGTAGGTTACAGAGCTAGGGAGGGTTGTCGGGGGCTGGAGGAGGTTACAGAGATAGGGAGGGGTGTGGGGGCTGGAGGAGGTTACAGAGATAGGGAGGGTTGTAGGGGATGGAGGAGGTTACAGAGATAGGGAGGGGTGTAGGGGACTGGAGGAGGTTACAGAGATAGGGAGGGTTGTCGGGGGCTGGAGGAGGTTACAGAGATAGGGAGGGTGTAGGGGGACTGGAGGAGGTTACAGAGATAGGGAGGGGTGTAGGGGGCTGGAGGAGGTTACAGAGATAGGGAGGGTGTAGGGGGACTGGAGGAGGTTACAGAGATAGGGAGGGGTGTAGGGGCTGGAGGAGGTTACAGAGATGGGGAGGGATGTAGGGGGCTGGAGGAGGTTACAGAGATAGGGAGGGGTGTGGGGGCTGGAGGAGGTTGCATAGATAGGGAGGGTTGTCGGGGGCTGGAGGAGGTTACAGAGATAGGGAGGGGTGTGGGGGCTGGAGGAGGTTACAGAGATAGGGAGGGGTGTGGGGGCTGGAGGAGGTTACAGAGATAGGGAGGGGTGTGGGGGCTGGAGGAGGTTACAGAGATAGGAAGGGGTGTGGGGGCTGGAGGAGGTTACAGAGATAGGGAGGGGTGTGGGGGCTGGAGGAGGTTACAGAGATAGGGAGGGGTGTGGGGGCTGGAGGAGGTTACAGAGATAGGGAGGGTGTAGGGGGCTGGAGGAGGTTACAGAGATAGGGAGGGGTGTAGGGGCTGGAGTAGGTTACAGAGCTAGGGAGGGTTGTCGGGGGCTGGAGGAGGTTACAGAGATAGGGAGGGGTGTGGGGGCTGGAGGAGGTTACAGAGATAGGGAGGGTTGTAGGGGATGGAGGAGGTTACAGAGATAGGGAGGGGTGTAGGGGACTGGAGGAGGTTACAGAGATAGGGAGGGTTGTCGGGGGCTGGAGGAGGTTACAGAGATAGGGAGGGTGTAGGGGGACTGGAGGAGGTTACAGAGATAGGGAGGGGTGTAGGGGGCTGGAGGAGGTTACAGAGATAGGGAGGGTGTAGGGGGACTGGAGGAGGTTACAGAGATAGGGAGGGGTGTAGGGGCTGGAGGAGGTTACAGAGATGGGGAGGGATGTAGGGGGCTGGAGGAGGTTACAGAGATAGGGAGGGGTGTGGGGGCTGGAGGAGGTTGCATAGATAGGGAGGGTTGTCGGGGGCTGGAGGAGGTTACAGAGATAGGGAGGGGTGTGGGGGCTGGAGGAGGTTACAGAGATAGGGAGGGGTGTGGGGGCTGGAGGAGGTTACAGAGATAGGGAGGGGTGTGGGGGCTGGAGGAGGTTACAGAGATAGGGAGGGTGTAGGGGGCTGGAGGAGGTTACAGAGATAGGGAGGGGTGTAGCGGGCTGGAGGAGGTCACAGAGATAGGGAGGGGTGTAGGGGGCTGGAGGAGGTTACAGAGATAGGGAGGGGCGTAGGGGTCTGGAGGAGGTTACAGAGATAGGGAGGGGTGTAGGGGCTGGAGGAGGTTACAGAGATAGGGAGGGGTGTAGGGGGCTGGAGGAGGTTACAGAGATAGGGAGGGGTGTAGGGGCTGGAGGAGATTACAGAGATAGGGAAGGTTGTAGGGGACTGGAGGAGGTTGCAGAGATGGGGAGGGTTGTAGGGGGGCTGGAGGAGGTTACAGAGATAGGGAGGGGTGTAGGGGGCAGGAGGAGGTTACAGAGATAGGGAGGGGTGTGGGGGCTGGAGGAGGTTACAGAGATAGTGAGGGAGTAGGGGGCTGGAGGATGTTACAGAGATAGGGAGGGGTGTCGGGGGCTGGAGGATGTTACAGTGATAGGGAAGGGTGTAGGGGGCTGGAGGAGGTTACAGAGATAGGGAGGGGTGTAGGGGGCTGGAGGAGGTTACAGAGATAGGGAGGGGTGTAGGGGGCTGGAGGAGGTTACAGAGATAGGGAGGGGTGTAGGGGACTGGAGGAGGTTACAGAGATCGGGAGGGTTGTCGGGGGCTGGAGGAGGTTACAGAGATAGGGAGGGGTGTGGGGGCTGGAGGAGGTTACAGAGATGGGATGTGGGAACAATGGGAATTTTGAATCATGTCGTTTTGCCGGATCGGGGGTCAGGGTGGGTCTGTGAGCACAGGGGGCGGTGGGTGAAGTGGAGTCGGCCCTGGGTAGGATTGGAAGCTAACAGACCTTAAAAGGAGGGCAGGATGTCTGGGTAGTGTTCGAGGGGAATGACATTGATGTGTTTAGCCCCCTCGGGGAGAGAGCAATTGGACGATATGGCGATGGGGAGGAAGAGCCGTATGGAGATGTATGCAGCAAAGCCTCGTTGAAATTCGGCAGAATGATACTCACCCCCAGGCCCCCACAGGGCAGCATCCGGAACGTTCTCTGGGAAAGGGTTCCTGGATAAAGGAAGAGGCGAGAGACAGATGGTGAGATCCAAGACTCCTCAGCAGAACAATTCGCACATTGTCATGTGAGTGTTCCTTTCGGAAAGGTTTTTGTCTTATCAAATGGCTTCAGTGATTCAGAGATACAGAGAGGATAGGATCAGGAGGAGGCCATTCGGCCCATCGGGTCTGCACCGGCTCTTGGAAAGAGCACCCTACCGAAGGTCCACACCTCCACCCTATCCCCATAACTCCAGTCACCCCACCCAACACCAAGGGCAATTTTGGACACTAAGGGCAATTTATCGCGGCCAATCCACCTAACCTGCACATCTTTGGACTGTGGGAGGAAACCGGAGCCCCCGGAGGAAACCCACGCAGACACGGGGAGGACGTGCAGACTCCGCACAGACAGTGACCCAAGCCGGGATTCGAACCCGGGACACTGGAGCTGTGAAGCAATTGTGCTATCCACAATGCTACCGTGCTGCCCTTAAGAACAAATAAATCTACACTATATCATTTAACCATAATCCATGTACCTATCCAATAGCTGCTTGAAGGTCCCTAATGTTTCCGACTCAACTACTTCCACAGGCAGTGCATTCCATGCCCCCACTACTCTCTGGGTAAAGAACCTACCTCTGATATCCCTCCTATATCTTCCACCTTTCACCTTAAATTTATGTCCCCTTGTAATGGTTTGTTCCCCCCGGGGAAATAGTCTCTGAGCGTCCACTCTATCTATCCCCCTCATCATCTTATACACCTCTATTAAGTCGCCTCTCATCCTCCTCCGCTCCAAAGCTCCCTCAACCTTTCCTCGTAAGACCCACCCTCCAATCCAGGCAGCATCCTGGTAACTCTCCTCTGCTCCCTTTCCAATGCTTCCACACCCTTCCTATAGTGAGGTGACCAGAACTGCACACAATACTCCAAATGTGGTCTCACCAGGGTCCGGTACAGTTGCAACATAACCCCGCGGCTCTTAAACTCAAGCCCCCTGTTAATAAACGCTAACACACCATAGGCCCTCTTCACGGCTCTATCCACTCGAGTGGCAACCTTCAGAGATCTGTGGACATGAACCCCCGAGATCTCTCTGTTCCTCCACATTCCTCAGAACCCTGCCGTTGACCCTGTAATCCGCATTCACATTTGTCCGACCAAAATGAATCACCTCGCACTTATCAGGGTTAAACTCCATCTGCCACTTCTCGGCCCAGCTCTGCGTCCGATCAATGTCTCTTTGCAGCCTACAACGGCCCTCCCCCTCATCCACTGCTCCACCAATCTTGGTGTCATCAGCAAATTTACTGACCCACCCTTCAGCCCCCTCCTCCAAGTCATTGATAAAAATCACAAATAGCGGAGGACCCAGCACTGGTCCCCGCGGTACACCCCTGGTAACTGGTCTCCAGGATGAAAATTGTGGGGAGAAATGTCTCCTCATCACATAGAACACAGAACGTAGAACATTACAGCGCAGTACAGGCCCTTCGGCCCCTCGATGTTGCGCCGACCTGTGAAAACACTCTGAAGCCCATCTACACTATTCCCTTATCGTCCATATGTCTTTCCAATGACCATTCGAATGCCCTTAGTGTTGGCGACTCCACTACTGTTGCAGGCAGGGCATTCCACGCCCTTACTACTCTCGGAGTAAAGAACCTACCTCTGACATCTGTCCTATATCTATCTCCCCTCAATTTAAAGCTACGTCCCCTCGTGCTAGACATCACCATCCGAGGAAAAAGGCTCTCACTGTCCACCCCATCCAATCCTCTGATCATCTTGTCTGCCTCAATTAAGTCACCTCTTAACCTTCTTCTCTCTAATGAAAACAGCCTCCAGCCTTTCCTCACAAGATCTTCCCTCCATACCAGGCAACATTCTGGTAAATCTCCTCTGCACCCTTTCCAATGCTTCCACATCCTATAATGCGGCGACCAGAATTGCACGCAATACTCCAAATGCGGCCGCACCAGAGTTTTGTACAGCTGCAACATGACCTCATGGCTCCGAAACGCAATCCCTCCACCAATAAAAGCTAACACACCGTACGCCTCCTTAACAACCCTCTCAACATGGGTGGCAACTTTCAGGGATCTATGTACATGGACCCCGAGATCTCTCTGCTCATCCACACTGCCAAGAATCTTCCCCTTAGCCCAGTACTGTGTCTGGGATACAGATCCTTGGAAAATAGGCGACAGTTTTCGACAGAGGATCTGGATCGGCACAGGCTTGGGGGGCCTGATCCTGTGCTGTAATTCTTCCTTGTTCTTTGAAACCCAAAACCCCTATCGTAGGATTTACAGTACGAAGTCTTACAACACCAGGTTAAAGTCCAGCATGTTTGTTTCGATGTCACTAGCTTTCGGAGCGCTGCTCCTTCCTCAGGTGAATGAAGAGGTCTGTTCCAGAAACGTATATATAGACAGATTCAAAGATGCCAGACAATGCTTGGAATGCGAGCATTAGCAGGTGATTACAGATCCAGAGATGGGGTAACCCCAGGTTAAAGAGGTGTGAATCGTACCAAGCCAGGACAGTTGGTAGGATTTCGCAGGCCAGATGGTGGGGGATGAATGTAATGCGACATGAATCCCGGGTCCCGGTTGAGGCCGCACTCGTGTGTGCGGAACTTGGCGATTAGTTTCTGCTCGGCGATTCTGCGTTGCCGCGCGTCCTGAAGGCCGCCTTGGGGAACGCTTACCCCGGAGATCAGAGGCTGAATGCCCTTGACGGCTGAAGTGTTCCCCGACTGGGAGGGAACATTCCTGCCGGGCGATTGTCGCGTGACGTCCGTTCATTCGTTGTCGCAGCGTCTGCATGGTCTCGCCAATGTACCACGCTTCGGGACATCCTTTCCTGCAGCGTATGAGGTAGACAACGTTGGCCGAGTCGCACGGGTATGTACCGCGTACCTGGTGGCCTGCGAAATCCTACCGACTGTCCTGGCTTGACACAATTCACACCTCTTTAAACCTGGGGTTACCCCCATCTCTGGATCTGTAAAGATTTAATCACCTGCTAATGCTCATGCCCCCTGGATTGGGGCTGGTCTATTTCCTGAAATTTAACTTGCCAAAGCAGGTGGCCACGTCTGTTTAAAACGATGAAAATAGAGGAGGACGGCGGGGGGGGGGAAACTTTCTCCTCGAGTCCGCAGCAGTCAAACGGAAAGCCCACGAAATGGCGTCACACGCGATAAGCCACACACAAAACCCTCTCCGAAAGGGACACTCGCATGACAACCTTAAATCGGGGATATCCCACAGCTGGAACGCCCCCCCCACCCCGCCTGCGGAACCCCGAGCCGGTCGGGGCCGTGCCCACCTAACAGTTTGCGACTGTCCAGTCGGAGGCGATTCAGCGGGCCGGTCCCGTACAGGAGGACATGGTGCTCGGTGTGAACGGATTGCAGCTCCTCCAATGTGGCCTTTCTTCCTCGAATAGACTTCAGCAGGGAGAGAGAAAGTGGGAGGGAGAGGGAGAGGGAGGGAGAGAGGGAGAGAAAGAGGGAGAGAAAGATTTAGATTGATGCCAACAGGGTGAGCTCTACAGCCTTCAAACTCAATCAAAGCAAACTTAAACTCCCCCCACTCAGTATCAAACTCCCCCCACTCAGTATCAAACTCCCCCCACTCAGTATCAAACTCCCTCCCACTCAGTATCAAACTCCCTCCCACTCAGTATCAAACTCCCCCCACTCAGTATCAAACTCCCCCCCCCCACTCAGTATCAAACTCCCCCCCACTCAGTATCAAACTCCCCCCCACTCAGTATCAAACTCCCCCCCACTCAGTATCAAACTCCCTCCCACTCAGGATCAAACTCCCACCCCACTCAGTATCAAACTCCCTCCCACTCAGTATCAACTCTCCCTACTCAGTATCAAACTCCACCTACTCAGTATCAAACTCCCCCCCCCCCACTCAGTATCAAACTCCCCCCACTCAGTATCAAACTCCCCCCCCCCACTCAGTATCAAACTCCCCCCCCCCACTCAGTATCAACCCCCCCCCACTCAGCATCAAACTCCCTCCCACTCAGTATCAAACTCCTCCCACTCAGTATCAAACTCCTCCCACTCAGTATCAAACTCCCCACCCCACTCAGTATCAAACTCCCCCCCCCCCCACTCAGTATCAAACTCCCCCCCCCCACTCAGTATCAAACTCCCCCCCCCCACTCAGTATCAAACTCCCCCCCCACTCAGTATCAAACTCCCTCCCACTCAGTATCAAACTCCCTCCCACTCAGTATCAAACTCCCTCCCACTCAGTATCAAACTCCCTCCCACTCAGTATCAAACTCCCCCCACTCAGTATCAAACTCCCCCCACTCAGTATCAAACTCCCCCCACTCAGTATCAAACTCCCCCCACTCAGTATCAAACTCCCTCCCACTCAGTATCAAACTCCCTCCCACTCAGTATCAAACTCCCTCCCACTCAGTATCAAACTCCCTCCCACTCAGTATCAAACTCCCCCCACTCAGTATCAAACTCCCCCCACTCAGTATCAAACTCCCCCCACTTAGTATCAAACTCCCCCCACTCAGTATCAAACTCCCTCCCACTCAGTATCAAACTCCCCGCCCCACTCAGTATCAAACTCTCCGCCCCACTCAGTATCAAACTCCCCCCCCCCCCACTCAGTATCAAACTCTCCCCCCCCCCCCCACTCAGTATCAAACTCCCTCCCACTCCGCATCCAACTTCCCCAACCTAACACCACCCAGCCCAACCTCGCCTACTCCCTCCCCCCAGCCTGGCCCAGTCTCCTCCCCCCAACGCCCCCCACCCCAGGCCTCCCTCGTACCTCGCACTGACTCCGCAATCCTGTTTCGTGCAGTCTCGACCAGATGCTCTGTATTCGCCCAGCGTGTTCGGGGTGGTCGCTATTTCCACATGTGCACTGGTGTTTCAGCATCAAGCTGTCGTACACAATCCCTACAAATGGCAGGAACAGATAATACTGACAGTTCACTCTAACCACCCCCCGCGAGCAGCTCGACAGATCATTAAGTACATGAAAAAAGAAAAAAAAAAAACATAATAGGGCAACACAAGATACGCAATGTAAAAACACCACATGATAAAATATTAAAACATGCCTCTGTGCAGAGAGACCTGGGTGTGCTAGTGCATGAGTCGCAAAAAGTTTGTTTGCAGATGCAGCAGGTGATTAAGAAGGCGAATGGAGTTTTGTCCTTCATCGCTAGAGGGATGGAGTTCAAGACTAGGGAGGTTATGCTGCAATGGTATAAGGTGTTAGTGAGGCCACACCTGGAGTATTGCGTTCCGTTTTGGTCCCCTTACCCGAGAAAGGACGTACTGGCACTGGAGGGTGTGCAGAGGAGATTCACTCGGTTAATCCTGGAGCTGAAGGGGTTGGATTACGAGGAGAGGTTGAGTAGATTGGGACTGTACTCATTGGAATTTAGAAGGATACAGGGGGGATCTTATAGAAACATTATGAAGGGAATAGATAGGATAGATGCGGGCAGGTTGTTTCCACTGGCGGGTGAAAGCAGAACTCGGGGGCATAGCCTCAAAATAAGGGGAAGTAGATTTAGGACTGAGTTTCGGAGGAACTCCTTCACCCAAAGGGTTGTGAATCTATAGAATTCCTTGCCCAGTGACGCAGTAGAGGCTCCTTCATTCAATGTTTTTAAGATAAAGATAGATAGTTTTTTGAAGAATAAAGGGATTAAGGGTTATGGTGTTCGGGCCGGAAAGTGGAGCTGAGTCCACAAAAGATCAGCCACGATCTCATTGAATGGTGGAGCAGGCTCGAGGGGCCAGATGGCCTACTCCTGCTCCTAGTTCTTATGTTATTAGAACACCGGCATCGGGTGAAGCATACAGGGTGTAGTGTTAATGAGGTCAGTCCATAAGAGGGTCATTTAGGAGTCTGGTAACAGTGGGGAAGAAGCTGTTTTTGAGTCTGTTCCTGCGTGTTCTCAGACTTCTGTACCTCCTGCCCGATGGAAGAAGATGGAAGAGTGAGTAAGCCGGGCGGGAGGGGGGTCTTTGATTATGCTGCCCGCTTTCCCCAGGCAGCGGGAGGTGTAGATGGAGTCAATGGATGGGAGGCGGGTTCGTGTGATGGACTGGGCGGTGTTCACGACTCTCTGAAGTCTCTTGCGGTCCTGGGCCGAGCAGTTGCCATACCAGGCTGTGATGCAGCCCGATAGGATGCTTTCTGTGGGGCATCTGTAAAAGTTGGTAAGAGTCAATGTGGACATGCCGAATTCCCTTAGTTTCCTGAGAAAGTATAGGCGTTGTTGTGCTTTCTTGGTGGTAGCGTCGACGCAATCATGGCTGATATTTTCTCATCCCCATTCTCCTGCCTTCTCCCCATAACCCCTGATCCCCTTATTAATCAGGAACCGATCTATCTCTGTCTTAAAGACACTCAGTGAATTGGCCCCCACAGCCTTCTGCGGCAAAGAGTTCCCCAGAGTTCAGTACCGCAGGGATCAGTTCTGGGTCCTCTGCTGTTTGTGATTTTCATTAAAGACTTGGATGAGGGAGTTGAAGGGTGGGTCAGTAAATTTGCCGACGATACAAAGATTGGTGGAGTTGTGGATAGTGAGGAGGGCTGTTGTCGGCTGCAAAGAGACATAGATAGGATGCAGAGCTGGGCTGAGAAGTGGCAGATGGAGTTTGACCCTGAAAAGTGTGAGCTTGTCCATTTTGGAAGGACAAATATGAATGCGGAATACAGGGTGAACGGTAGAGTTCTTGGCAATGTGGAGGAGCAGAGAGATCTTGGGGTCTATGTTCATACATCTTTGAAAGTTGCCACTCAAGTGGATAGAGCTGTGAAGAAGGCCTATGGTGTGCTCGCGTTCATTAGCAGAGGGATTGAATTTAAGAGCCGTGAGGTGATGATGCAGCTGTACAAAACTTTGGTAAGGCCACATTTCGAGTGCTGTGTACAGTTCTGGTCGCCTCATTTTAGGAAGGATGTGGAAGCTCTGGAAAAGGTGCAAAGAAGATTTACCAGGATGATGCCTGGAATGGAGAGTAGGTCTTACGAGGAAAGGTTGAGGGTGCTAGGCCTTTTCTCATTAGAACGGAGAAGGATGAGGGGCGACTTGATAGAGGTTTATAAGATGATCAGGGGAATAGATAGAGTAGACAGTCAGAGACTTTTTCCCCGGGTGGAACAAACCATTACAAGGGGACATAAATTTAAGGTGAAAGGTGGAAGATATAGGAGGGATATCAGAGGTAGGTTCTTTACCCAGAGAGTAGTGGGGGCATGGAATGCACTGCCTGTGGAAGTAGTTGAGTCGGAAACATTAGGGACCTTCAAGCAGCTATTGGATAGGTACATGGATTACGGTAAAATGATGGGGTGCAGATTTATTTGTTCTTAATCTGGGACAAACGTTCGGCACAACATCGTGGACCGAGGGGCCTGTTCTGTGCTGTATTTTTCTATGTTCTATGTTGTTTCACCACCCTCTGGCTGAAGAAATTCCTCCCCGTCTCTGTTTTGAAGCCTTCAGTCCGAGATGGTGTCCTCTGCTTCTCGTTTCCCCTCCAAGTGGAAACGTCCACGTCCGCTCTATCCCGGGCCTCCTGTAAGTTTCAATAAGATCCCCCCCCCCCCCCCCCGCCTCGTCCTTCTAAACTCCCAACGAGTACGGACCCAGAGTCCTCGACCGCTTCCTCGTACGGCGACCTCTTCGTTCCGGGGGATCGTCCTCGCGAACCGCCCTCTGGACCCCTTTCCCAGGCCCCAGCCCGTCCTTCCTTAGACACGGGGGGCCCAGAAACCGCTCACCATGCTCCGAACGGGGTCTGAGCGGAGCCCCAGGAGGACGTCCCTGGTCCTGTATCCCGGCCCTCTCGACGCGAACGCTGATGTCGCAATCTCCGCCCCGACTGCCGACTGAGCCCGCTCGTTAACGTTACTTCCCCTTACTGCTGTGATCCTACACCGGAGGAAGGGGCAGCGCTCCGAAAGCTAGTGTTTAAAACAAACCTCTTGGACTTCCCGTACCAGCCTCCCCGAACAGGCGCTGGAATGTGGCGACTAGGGGGCTTTTCACAGTAACTTCATTTGAAGCCTACTTGTGACAATAAGCGATCTTATTTATTTACTGACTGTTGGGAGATGTCTTACCGTTGATGCAGACAGGGGTATGTACAGTACTTTGCTCCCTGCTGTCGGAAGAACACAGGGAGGGAATATGAAATGAGGGGGGAAATTCTTCATGGGGTTTCAGGAGCAGAGCAAACCGGGTGGACGTGAGCGCAGATCATTGAAGGTGGACGTGTAGATGGAGAGAGCACTGATTACAGAACTGGCTAGGTCATAGAAGGCAGAGAGTAGCAATGGAAGGATGCTTTTCTAATTGGGGGGCTGTGACTAGTGGTGTTCCACAGGGATCAGTGCTGGGACCTTTGCTCTTTGTAGTATATATAAATGATTTGGAGGAAAATGTAACTGGTCTGATTAGTAAGTTTGCGGACGACACAAAGATTGGTGGAATTGCGGATAGCGATGAGGACTGTCGGAGGATACAGCAGGATTTAGATTGTTTGGAGACTTGGGCGGAGAGGTGGCAGATGGAGTTTAATCCGGACAAATGTGAGGTAATGCATTTTGGAAGGTCTAATGCAGGTAGGGAATATACAGCGAATGGTAGAACCCTCAAGGGTATCGACAGTCAGAGAGATCTAGGTGTACAGATCCACAGGTCACTGAAAGGGGCGACACAGGTGGAGAAGGTAGTCAAGAAGGCAGATGGCATGCTTGCCTTCATTGGCAGGGGCATTGAGTATAAGAATTGGCAAGTCATGTCGCAGCTGTATAGAACCTTAGTTCGGTCACACTTGGAGTGTCGTGTTCAATTCTGGTCGCCACACTACCAGAAGGATGTGGAGACTTTAGAGAGGGTGCAAAAGAGATTTACCAGGATGTTGCCTGGTATGGAGGGCATTAGCTATGGGGAGCGGTTGAATAAACTCGGTTTGTTCTCACTGGAACGAAGGAGGTTGAGGGGAGACCTGATAGAGGTCTACAACATTGTGAGGGGCATAGACAGAGTGGATAGTCAGAGGCTTTTCCCCGGGGTAGAGGGGTCAATTACTAGGGGGCATAGGTTTAAGGTGAGAGGGGCAAGGTTTAGAGGAGATGTACGAGGTAAGTGTTTTACGCAGAGGGTAGTGGGTGCCTGGAACTCGCTACCGGAGGAGGGGGTGGAAGCAGGGACGATAGTGACATTTAAGGGGCATCTTGACAAATACATGAATAGGATGGGAATAGAAGGATACGGACCCAGGAAGTGTAGAAGATTGTAGTTTAGTCGGGCAGCGTGGTCGGCACGGGCTTGGAGGGCCGAAGGGCCTGTTCCTGTGCTGTACATTCACCCTACCAGCCCCCCCGGCCACAGTATCACTTACCGGTGGTGAAGGATGTCTTACCGGCCTCCTCGGGAACAGGGGTCGGCAGGGAGGCCGAGGCGGGGGACGAACGGGCCCGGGACAGGGGCCGGTGACACGTGCCCAGGGACGGGTCCACCAGCGTCTCCATGTGCGGGAGCTGCTGGAGCTGACGCATCCAGTTCTGGTCGACCAGCACCGTCTGCTGGAGAAACAGAGATTGTAGAGGGAGCTTTACTCTATATCTAACCCCGTGCTGTACCTGTCCTGGGAGTGTTTGATGGGGACAGTGTAGAGGGAGCTTTACTCTGTATCTAACCCCGTGCTGTACCTGTCCTGGGAGTGTTTGATGGGGACAGTGTAGAGGGAGCTTTACTCTGTATCTAACCCCGTGCTGTACCTGTCCTGGGAGTGTTTGATGGGGACAGTGTAGAGGGAGCTTTACTCTGTATCTCACCCCGTGCTGTACCTGTCCTGGGAGTGTTTGATGGGGACAGTGTAGAGGGAGCTTTACTCTGTATCTAACCCCGTGCTGTACCTGTCCTGGGAGTGTTTGATGGGGACAGTGTAGAGGGAGCTTTACTCTGTATCTAACCCCGTGCTGTATCTGTCCTGGGAGTGTTTGATGGGGGACAGTGTAGAGGGAGCTTTACTCTGTATCTAGCCCCGTGCTGTATCTGTCCTGGGAGTGTTTGATGGGGAGTTTTACTCTGTATCTAACCCCGTGCTGTATCTGTCCTGGGAGTGTTTGATGGGGACAGTGTAGAGGGAGCTTTACTCTGTATCTAACCCCGTGCTGTATCTGTCCTGGGAGTGTTTGATGGGGGACAGTGTAGAGGGAGCTTTACTCTGTATCTAACCCCGTGCTGTATCTGTCCTGGGAGTGTTTGATGGGGACAGTGTAGAGGGAGCTTTAGTCTGTATCTAACCCCGTGCTGTATCTGTCCTGGGAGTGTTTGATGGGGACAGTGTAGAGGGAGCTTTACTCTGTATCTATCCCAGTGCTGTACCTGTCCTGGGAGTGTTTGATGGGGACAGTGTAGAGGGAGCTTTACTCTGTATCTAACCCCGTGCTGTACCTGTCCTGGGAGTGTTTGATGGGGGCAGTGTGGAGGGAGCTTTACTCTGTATCTAACCCCGTGATGTACCTGTCCTGGGAGTGTTTGATGGGGACAGTGTAGAGGGAGCTTTACTCTGTATCTAACCCCGTGCTGTACCTGTCCTGGGAGTGTTTGATGGGGACAGTGTAGAGGGAGCTTTACTCTGTATCTAACCCCGTGCTGTACCTGTCCTGGGAGTGTTTGATGGGGACAGTGTAGAGGGAGCTTTACTCTGTATCTAACCCCATACTGTACCTGTCCTGGGACTGTTTGATGGGGACAGTGTAGAGGGAGCTTTACTCTGTATCTAACCCCGTGTTGTACCTGTCCTGGGAGTGTTTGATGGGGACAGTGTAGAGGGAGCTTTACTCTGTATCTAACCCCGTGCTGTACCTGTCCTGGGAGTGTTTGATGGGGACAGTGTAGAGGGAGCTTTACTCTGTATCTAACCCCGTGCTGTACCTGTCCTGGGAGTGTTTGATGGGGGCAGTGTAGTGGGAGCTTTACTCTGTATCTAACCCCGTGCTGTACCTGTCCTGGGAGTGTTTGATGGGGACAGTGTAGAGGGAGCTTTACTCTGTATCTAACACCGTGCTGTACCTGTCCTGGGAGTGTTTGATGGGGACAGTGTAGAGGGAGCTTTACTCTGTATCTAACCCCGTGCTGTACCTGTCCTGGGAGTGTTTGATGGGGCAGTGTAGAGGGAGCTTTACTCTGTATCTAACCCCATGCTGTACCTGTCCTGGGAGTGTTTGATGGGGACAGTGTAGAGGGAGCTTTACTCTGTATCTAACACCGTGCTGTACCAGTCCTGGGAGTGTTTGATGGGGACAGTGTAGAGGGAGCTTTACTCTGTATCTGACCCCGTGCTGTACCTGTCCTGGGAGTGTTTGATGGGGACAGTGTAGAGGGAGCTTTACTCTGTATCTAACACCGTGCTGTATCTGTCCTGGGAGTGTTTGATGGGGACAGTGTAGAGGGAGCTTTACTCTGTATCTAACCCCGTGCTGTACCTGTCCTGGGAGTGTTTGATGGGGACAGTGTAGAGGGAACTTTACTCTCTATCTAACCCCGTGCTGCACCTGTCCTGGGAGTGTTTGATGGGAACAGTGTAGAGGGAGCTTTACTCTGTATCTAACCCCGTGCTGTACCTGTCCTGGGAGTGTTTGATGGGGACAGTGCAGAGGGAGCTTTACTCTGTATCTAACCCCGTGCTGTACCTGTCCTGGGAGTGTTTGATGGGGACAGTGCAGAGGGAGCTTTACTCTGTATCTAACCCCGTGCTGTACCTGTCCTGGGAGTGTTTGATGGGGACAGTGTAGAGGGAGCTTTACTCTGTATCTAACCCCGTGCTGTACCTGTCCAGGGAGTGTTTGATGGGGACAGTGCAGAGGGAGCTTTACTCTGTATCGAACCCCGTTCTGTACCTGTCCTGGGAGTGTTTGATGGGGACAGTGCAGAGGGAGCTTTACTCTGTATCTAACCCCGTGCTGTACCTGTCCTGGGAGTGTTTGATGGGGACAGTGCAGAGGGAGCTTTACTCTGTATCTAACCCCGTGCTGTACCTGTCCTGGGAGTGTTTGATGGGGACAGTGTAGAGGGAGCTTTACTCTGTATCTAACACCGTGCTGTACCTGTCCTGGGAGTGTTTGATGGGGACAGTGTAGAGGGAGCTTTACTCTGTATCTAACCCCGTGCTGTACCTGTCCTGGGAGTGTTTGATGGGGCAGTGTAGAGGGAGCTTTACTCTGTATCTAACCCCATGCTGTACCTGTCCTGGGAGTGTTTGATGGGGACAGTGTAGAGGGAGCTTTACTCTGTATCTAACACCGTGCTGTACCAGTCCTGGGAGTGTTTGATGGGGACAGTGTAGAGGGAGCTTTACTCTGTATCTGACCCCGTGCTGTACCTGTCCTGGGAGTGTTTGATGGGGACAGTGTAGAGGGAGCTTTACTCTCTATCTAACCCCGTGCTGTACCTGTCCTGGGAGTGTTTGATGGGGACAGTGTAGAGGGAGCTTTACTCTGTATCTAACCCTGTGCTGTACCTGTCCTGGGAGTTTTTGATGGGGACAGTGTAGAGGGAGCTTTACTCTGTATCTAACCCCGTGTTGTACCTGTCCTGGGAGTGTTTGATGGGGACAGTGTAGAGGGAGCTTTACTCTGTATCTAACCCCGTGTTGTACCTGTCCTGGGAGTGTTTGATGGGGACAGTGTAGAGGGAGCTTTGCTCTGTATCTAACCCCGTACTGTACCTGTCCTGGGAGTGTTTGATGGGGACAGTGTAGAGGGAGCTTTACTCTGTATCTAACCCCGTACTCTACCTGTCCTGGGAGTGTTTGATGGGGACAGTGTAGTGGGAGCTTTACTCTGTATCTAACCCCGTGCTCTCCCTGTCCTGGGAATGTTTGATGGGGACAGTGTAGAGGGAGCTTTACTCTGTATCTAACCCCGTGCTGTTCCTGTCCTGGGAGTGTTTGATGGGGACAGTGTAGAGGGAGCTTTACTCTGTATCTAACCCCGTGCTGTATCTGTCCTGGGAGTGTTTGATGGGGACAGTGTAGAGGGAGCTTTACTCTGTATCTAACCCCGTGCTGTACCTGTCCTGGGAGTGTTTGATGGGGACAGTGTAGAGGGAGCTTTACTCTGTATCTAACCCCGTGCTGTACCTGTCCTGGGAGTGTTTGATGGGGACAGTGTCGAGGGAGCTTTACTCTGTATCTAACCCCATACTGTACCTGTCCTGGGAGTGTTTGGTGGGGACAGTGTAGAGGGAGCTTTACTCTGTATCGAACCCCGTGCTGTACCTGTCTGGGAGTGTTTGATGGGGACAGTGTAGAGGGAGCTTTACTCTGTATCTAACCCCGTGCTGTACCTGTCCTGGGAGTGTTTGACGGGGACAGTGTAGAGGGAGCTTTACTCTGTATCTGACCCCGTGCTGTACCTGTCCTGGGAGTGTTTGATGGCGACAGTGTAGAGGGGGCTTTACTCTGTATCCAACCTCGTGCTGTACCTGTCCTGGGAGTGTTTGATGGGGACAGTGTAGAGGGAACTATACTCTGCATCTAACCCCGTGCTGTACCTGTCCTGGGAGTGTTTGATGGGGACAGTGTAGCGGGAGCTTTACTCCGGATCTAACCCTGTGCTGCACCTGTCCTGGGAATGTTTGATGGGGACAGTGTAGAGGGAGCTTTACTCTCTATCTAACCCCGTGCTGTACCTGTCCTGGGAGTGTTTGATGGGGACAGTGTAGAGGGAGCTTTACTCTGTATCTAACCCTGTGCTGTACCTGTCCTGGGAGTTTTTGATGGGGACAGTGTAGAGGGAGCTTTACTCTGTATCTAACCCCGTGTTGTACCTGTCCTGGGAGTGTTTGATGGGGACAGTGTAGAGGGAGCTTTACTCTGTATCTAACCCCGTGTTGTACCTGTCCTGGGAGTGTTTGATGGGGACAGTGTAGAGGGAGCTTTGCTCTGTATCTAACCCCGTACTGTACCTGTCCTGGGAGTGTTTGATGGGGACAGTGTAGAGGGAGCTTTACTCTGTATCTAACCCCGTACTCTACCTGTCCTGGGAGTGTTTGATGGGGACAGTGTAGTGGGAGCTTTACTCTGTATCTAACCCCGTGCTCTCCCTGTCCTGGGAATGTTTGATGGGGACAGTGTAGAGGGAGCTTTACTCTGTATCTAACCCCGTGCTGTTCCTGTCCTGGGAGTGTTTGATGGGGACAGTGTAGAGGGAGCTTTACTCTGTATCTAACCCCGTGCTGTATCTGTCCTGGGAGTGTTTGATGGGGACAGTGTAGAGGGAGCTTTACTCTGTATCTAACCCCGTGCTGTACCTGTCCTGGGAGTGTTTGATGGGGACAGTGTAGAGGGAGCTTTACTCTGTATCTAACCCCGTGCTGTACCTGTCCTGGGAGTGTTTGATGGGGACAGTGTCGAGGGAGCTTTACTCTGTATCTAACCCCATACTGTACCTGTCCTGGGAGTGTTTGGTGGGGACAGTGTAGAGGGAGCTTTACTCTGTATCGAACCCCGTGCTGTACCTGTCTGGGAGTGTTTGATGGGGACAGTGTAGAGGGAGCTTTACTCTGTATCTAACCCCGTGCTGTACCTGTCCTGGGAGTGTTTGACGGGGACAGTGTAGAGGGAGCTTTACTCTGTATCTGACCCCGTGCTGTACCTGTCCTGGGAGTGTTTGATGGGGACAGTGTAGAGGGAGCTTTACTCTGTATCCAACCTCGTGCTGTACCTGTCCTGGGAGTGTTTGATGGGGACAGTGTAGAGGGAACTTTACTCTGCATCTAACCCCGTGCTGTACCTGTCCTGGGAGTGTTTGATGGGGACAGTGTAGCGGGAGCTTTACTCTGTATCTAACCCTGTGCTGCACCTGTCCTGGGAATGTTTGATGGGGACAGTGTAGAGGGAGCTTTACTCTCTATCTAACCCCGTGCTGTACCTGTCCTGGGAGTGTTTGATGGGGACAGTGTAGAGGGAGCTTTACTCTGTATCTAACCCTGTGCTGTACCTGTCCTGGGAGTGTTTGATGGGGACAGTGTAGAGGGAGCTTTACTCTGTATCTAACCCCGTGTTGTACCTGTCCTGGGAGTGTTTGATGGGGACAGTGTAGAGGGAGCTTTACTCTGTATCTAACCCCGTGTTGTACCTGTCCTGGGAGTGTTTGATGGGGACAGTGTAGAGGTAGCTTTACTCTGTGTCTAACCCCGTACTGTACCTGTCCTGGGAGTGTTTGATGGGGACAGTGTAGAGGGAGCTTTACTCTGTATCTATCCCCGTACTGTACCTGTCCTGGGAGTGTTTGATGGGGACAGTGTAGTGGGAGCTTTACTCTGTATCTAACCCCGTGCTGTACCTGTCCTGGGAGTGTTTGATGGGGACAGTGTCGAGAGAGCTTTACTCTGTATCTAACCCCATACTGTACCTGTCCTGGGAGTGTTTGGTGGGGACAGTGTAGAGGGAGCTTTACTCTGTATCGAACCCCGTGCTGTACCTGTCCTGGGAGTGTTTGATGGGGACAGTGTAGAGGGAGCTTTATTCTGTATCTAACCCCGTGCTGTACCTGTCCTGGGAGTGTTTGATGGGGACAGTGTAGAGGGAGCTTTACTCTGTATCTAACCCCGTGCTGAGGGTTTCGAGTGAGTACCCTCCGCAGGTCCCTGGCTGGTGTGAATGTTGAGGACTGACACATACGCCCCCACCCATCTCCCAGCCCGCACCTGTTGTAGTTCCGCCTCCGTCTCCTCCCAGGAGCCGCGCCTGTGCGGCTCCTCGTCGCTCTTGCCGTCGCTCTTCCACCGCTGTTCCTTGCTCGCCCTCAAGAGGGTCCGCTCCGCGACCCCTCCTCCTCCCGCTTGCCCCCACCTCTCCGCCTCGGCCTCCTCCTCCTCCTCCTCGCGGGCCATCCTGCGTTTCAGCATCAGCTGTGCGGGGTGGCGCGACGGTGGGCGATGGAGTATTCGGGAGTGCGTGGCCCGGGCGGGTGGGGCGTGGGAGGGGGCGTAAGAAGAGGCATCGTGAATCATGGGATCGTCACTGCCAAACCCCCGCCGCGCACGCACTGTCTGACCGCGCGCCAGCTTCTCCGATATCTCGACACCGCCCCCTGAATTATCGGGTACCCCGAGACTCAACCTCAATTATCCTGTACCCCGAGACTCAACCTCAATTATCCTGTACCCCGAGACTCAACCTCAATTATCCTGTACCCCGAGACTCAACCTCAATTATCCTGTACCCCGAGACTCAACCTCAATTATCCTGTACCCCGAGACACAACCCAAATTAACCTGTACCCCGAGACACAACCTCAATTAACCTGTACCCCAAGACTCAACCGCAATTAACCTGTACCCCGAGACACAACCTCAATTATCCTTTACCCCGAGACACAACCTCAATTATCCTGTACCCCGAGACTCAACCTCAATTAACCTGTACCCCGAGACTCAACCTCAATTATCCTCTACCCCGAGACTCAACCTCAATTAACCTGTACCCCGAGACTCAACCGCAATTATCCTGTACCCTGAGACTCAACCTCAATTAACCTGTACCCCCAGACTCAACCTCAATTATCCTGTAGCCCGAGACTCACCCTCAATTAACCTGTACCCCGAGACTCAACCTAAATTAACCTGTACCCCGAGGCTCAACCTCAATTATCCTGTACCCCGAGACACAACCTCAATTATCGGGTAGCCCGAGACTCAACCTCAATTATCCTGTACCCCGAGACTCAACCTCAATTAACCTGTACCCCGAGACTCAACCGCAATTATCCTGTACCCCGAGACTCAACCTCACTTAACCTGTACCTCGAGACTCAACCTCAATTAATCTGTACCCCGAGACTCAACCTCAATTACTCTGTACCCCGAGACTCAACCTCAATTATCCTGTACCCCGAGACTCAACCTCACTTAACCTGTACCCGAGACTCAACGTCAATTAAACTGTACCCCGAGACACAACCTCAATTATTCTGTACCCCAAGACTCAACCTCAATTATCCTGTACCCCGAGACTCAACCTCAATTAACCTGTACCCCGAGACTCAACCTCAATTATCCTCTACCCCGAGACTCAACCTCAATTAACCTGTACCCCGAGACTCAACCTCACTTAACCTGTACCTCGAGACTCAACCTCAATTAATCTGTACCCCGAGACTCAACCTCAATTAATCTGTACCCCGAGACTCAACCTCAATTATCCTGTACCCCGAGACTCAACCTCACTTAACCTGTACCCGAGACTCAACGTCAATTAAACTGTACCCCGAGACACAACCTCAATAATTCTGTACCCCGAGACACAACCTCAATTATTCTGTACCCTGAGACTCAACCTCAATTAACCTGTACCCCGGGACACAACCTCAATTAACCTGTACCCCGAGACACAAGCTCAATTATCCTGTACCCCGAGACACAACCTCAATTATTCTGTACCCCGAGACTCAACCACAATTAAACTGTACCCAGAGTCTCAACCTCAATTATTCTGTACCCCAAGACTCAACCACAATTAACCTGTACACCGAGACACAAACTCAATTATCCTGTACCCCGAGACACAAGCTCAATTAACCTGTACCCCGAGACTCAACCTCAATTATCCTGTACCCCGAGACTCAACCTCAATTATCCTGTACCCCGAGACACAACCCAAATTAACCTGTACCCCGAGACTCAACCTCAATTATCCTGTACCCCGAGACACAACCTCAATTTACCTGTACCCCGAGACTCAACCTCAATTACCCTGTACCCCGAGACTCAACCGCAATTAACCTGTACCCCGAGACTCAACTTCAATTAACCTGTACCCCGAGACTCAACCACAATTAACCTGTACCCCGAGACTCAACCACAATTATCCTGTACCCCGAGACATGACCTCAATTAACCAGGACCCGAGACACAACCTCAATTAACCTGTACCCCGAGACTCAACCTCAATTAACCTGTACCCCGAGACACAACCACAATTAACCTGTACCCCGAGACTCATCCTCAATTAACCTGTACCCCGAGACTCAACCTCACTTAAGCTGTACCCGAGACTCAACGTCAATTAAACTGTACCCCGAGACACAACCTCAATAATTCTGTACCCCGAGACACAACCTCAATTATTCTGTACCCTGAGACTCAACCTCAATTAACCTGTACCCCGGGACACAACCTCAATTAACCTGTACCCCGAGACACAAGCTCAATTATCCTGTACCCCGAGACAGAACCTCAATTATTCTGTACCCCGAGACTCAACCACAATTAAACTGTACCCAGAGTCTCAACCTCAATTATTCTGTACCCCAAGACTCAACCACAATTAACCTGTACACCGAGACACAAACTCAATTATCCTGTACCCCGAGACACAAGCTCAATTAACCTGTACCCCGAGACTCAACCTCAATTATCCTGTACCCCGAGACTCAACCTCAATTATCCTGTACCCCGAGACACAACCCAAATTAACCTGTACCCCGAGACTCAACCTCAATTATCCTGTACCCCGAGACACAACCTCAATTAACCTGTACCCCGAGACTCAACCTCAATTACCCTGTACCCCGAGACTCAACCGCAATTAACCTGTACCCCGAGACTCAACTTCAATTAACCTGTACCCCGAGACTCAACCACAATTAACCTGTACCCCGAGACTCAACCACAATTATCCTGTACCCCGAGACATGACCTCAATTAACCAGGACCCGAGACACGACCTCAATTAACCTGTACCCCGAGACTCAACCTCAATTAACCTGTACCCCGAGACACAACCACAATTAACCTGTACCCCGAGACTCATCCTCAATTAACCTGTACCCCAGGACACAACCTCAATTAACCTGTACCCCGAGACACAACCGCAATTAACCTGTACCCCGAGACACAACCACAATTAACCTGTACCCCGAGACTCAACCTCAATTATCCTGTACCCCGAGACTCATCCTCAATTAACCTGTACCCCGGGACACAACCTCAATTAACCTGTACCCTGAGACACAACCTCAATTAACCTGTACCCCGAGACTCATCCTCAATTAACCTGTATCCCGGGACACAACCTCAATTAACCTGTACCCCGGGACACAACCTCAATTAACATGTACCCCGAGACTCAACCTCAATTAACCTGTACCCCGAGACTCAACCTAAATTATCCTGTACCCCGAGACACAAGCTCAATTATCCTGTACCCCGAGACTCAACCTCAATTAACCTGTACCCCGAGACTCAACCTCAATTAACCTGTACCCCGAGACTCAACCTCAATTATTCTGTACCCCGAGACTCAACCTCAATTAACCTGTACCCCGCGACTCAACCTCAATCAACCTGTACCCCGAGACTCAACCTCAATTTACCTGTACCCCGAGACTCAACCTCAATTAACCTATACCCCGAGACTCAACCTCAATTAACTTGTACCCCGAGACTCAACCTCAATTAACCTGTACCCCGAGACTCAACGTCAATTAAACTGTACCCCGAGACACAACCTCAATTATTCTGTACCCCAAGACTAAACCTCAATTATCCTGTACCCCGAGACTCAACCTCAATTAACCTGTACCCCGAGACTCAACCTCAATTATCCTCTACCCCGAGACTCAACCTCAATTAACCTGTACCCCGAGACTCAACCTCACTTAACCTGTACCTCGAGACTCAACCTCAATTAATCTGTACCCCGAGACTCAACCTCAATTAATCTGTACCCCGAGACTCAACCTCAATTATCCTGTACCCCGAGACTCAACCTCACTTAACCTGTACCCGAGACTCAACCACAATTAACCTGTACCCCGAGACTCAACCACAATTATCCTGTACCCCGAGACATTACCTCAATTAACCAGGACCCGAGACACAACCTCAATTAACCTGTACCCCGAGACTCAACCTCAATTAACCTGTACCCCGAGACACAACCACAATTAACCTGTACCCCGAGACTCATCCTCAATTAACCTGTACCCCGAGACTCAACCTCACTTAACCTGTACCCGAGATTCAACGTCAATTAAACTGTACCCCGAGACACAACCTCAATAATTCTGTACCCCGAGACACAACCTCAATTATTCTGTTACCCTGAGACTCAACCGCAATTAACCTGTACCCCGAGACTCAACTTCAATTAACCTGTACCCCGAGACTCAACCACAATTAACCTGTACCCCGAGACTCGACCACAATTATCCTGTACCCCGAGACATGACCTCAATTAACCAGGACCCGAGACACAACCTCAATTAACCTGTACCCCGAGACTCAACCTCAATTAACCTGTATCCCGAGACACAACCACAATTAACCTGTACCCCGAGACTCATCCTCAATTAACCTGTACCCCAGGACACAACCTCAATTAACCTGTACCCCGAGACACAACCGCAATTAACCTGTACCCCGAGACACAACCACAATTAACCTGTACCCCGAGACTCAACCTCAATTATCCTGTACCCCGAGACTCATCCTCAATTAACCTGTACCCCGGGACACAACCTCAATTAACCTGTACCCTGAGACACAACCTCAATTAACCTGTACCCCGAGACTCATCCTCAATTAACCTGTATCCCGGGACACAACCTCAATTAACCTGTACCCCGGGACACAACCTCAATTAACATGTACCCCGAGACTCAACCTCAATTAACCTGTAGCCCGAGACTCAACCTAAATTATCCTGTACCCGAGACACAAGCTCAATTATCCTGTACCCCGAGACTCAACCTCAATTAACCTGTACCCCGAGACTCAACCTCAATTAACCTGTACCCCGAGACTCAACCTCAATTATTCTGTACCCCGAGACTCAACCTCAATTAACCTGTACCCCGCGACTCAACCTCAATCAACCTGTACCCCGAGACTCAACCTCAATTTACCTGTACCCCGAGACTCAACCTCAATTAACCTATACCCCGAGACTCAACCTCAATTAACTTGTACCCCGAGACTCAACCTCAATTAACCTGTACCCCGAGACTCAACCTCAATTAACCTGTACCCCGAGACTCAACCTCAATTAACCAGTACCCCGAGACACAACCTCAATTAACCTGTACCCCGAGACACAACCTCAATTAACCTGTATCCCGAGACTCAACCTCAATTAACCTGTACCCAGAGACTAACCTCAATTAACCTATACCCCGAACACAACCTCAATTATCCGGTACCCCGAAACTCAACCTCAATTAACCTGGACCCCGGGACACAACCTCAATTAACCTGTACCCCGAGACTCAACCTCAATTAACCTGTACCCCGAGACACAACCTCAATTAACCTGTACCCCGAGTCACAACCTCAATTAACCTGTACCCGGGACACAACCTCAATTAACCTATACCCCGGGACTCGATCTCAATTAACCTGTACCTCGAGACTCATCCACAATTAACCTGTACCCTGGGACACAACCACAATTAACCTGTACCCTGAGATTCCACCTCAATTAACCTGTACTCCGAGACTCGACCTCAATTAACCTGTAGCCGAGACACAACCTCAATTAAACTGTACCCCGAGACAACCTCAATTATCCTGTACCCCGAGACACAACCTCAATTATTCTGTACGTTGAGACACAACCGCAATTAACCTGTACCCCGAGACTCAACCTCAATTAACCTGTATTCCGAGACACAACCTTAATTAACCTGTACCCCGGGACTCAACCTCAATTAACCGGTACCCCGAGACACAACCTCAATTAACCTGTACCCCGAGACACAACCTCAATTAACATGTACCCCGAGACACAACCTCAATTAACCTGTACCCCGAGACTCAACCTCAATTAACCTGTACCCCGAGACACAACCTCAATTAACCTGTACCCCGAGACACAACATCAATTAACCTGTACGCCGGGACACAACCTCAATTAACCTGTACCCCGAGACACAACCTCAATTAACCTGTACCCCGAGATACAGCCTCAAATAACCTGTACCCCGAGACACAACCTCAATTAACCTGTACCCCGAGACTCAGCCTCAATTAACCTGTACCCTGAGACTCAACCTCAATTAACCTGTACCCCGAGATTCAACCTCAATTAACCTGTACCCCGAGACACAACCTCAATTAACCTGTACCCCGAGATACGACCTCAATTAACCTGTACCCCGAAACACGACCTCAATTAACCTGTACGCCGGGACACAACCACAATTAACCTGTACCCCGGGACTCAACCTCAATTATCCTGTACCCCGAGACTCAACCTCAATTATCCTGTACCCAGAGACTCAACCTCAATTAACCTGTACCCCGAGACTCAACCACAATTAACCCGTACCCTGAGACTCAACCTCAATTAACCTGTACCCCGAGACTCAACCTCAATTAACCTGTACTCCTAGATCCAACCACAATTAACCTGTACCCCAAGATTCAACCTCAATTAACCTGTACCCCAAGACACAGCCTCAAATAACCTGTACCCCGAGACTTAACCTCAATTAACCTGTACCCAAAGACACAACCTCAATTAACCTGTACCCCAAGATTCAACATCAATTAACCTGTACCCCGAGACACAACCTCAATTAAGCTGTACCCCGAGACGCAACCGCAATTAACCTGGACCCCGAGACTCAACCTCAATTAACCTGTACCCCGAGACTCAACCTCAATTAACCTGTACCCCAAGATTCAACCTCAATTAACCTGTACCCCGAGACACAACCTCAATTAACCTGTACCCCGAGACGAAACCGCAATTAACCTGTACCCCGAGACTCTACCTCAATTAACCTGTACTCCAAGATTCAACCTCAATTAACCTGTAACCCAAGATTCAACCTCAATTAACCTGTACGCCGAGACTCTACCTCAATTAACCTGTACTCCAAGATTCAACCTCAATTAACCTGTACCCCAAGATTCAACCTCAATTAACCTATACCCCAAGATTCAACCTCAATTAACCTGTACCCCGAGACACAACCTCAATTAACCTGTATGCCGAGATTCAACCTCAATTAACCTGTACCCCGAGACACAACCTCAATTAACCTGTACCCCGAGACTCAACCTCAATTTACCTGTACCCCGAGACACAACCTCAATGAACCTGTACCCCGAGACACAACCTCAATTAACCTGTAGCCCGTGACACATCGTCAATTAACCTGTAGCCCCGAGAATCGGCCTCAATTAACCTGTACCCCGAGACTCAACCTCAATTAACATGTACCCAGGGACTCAACGTCAATTAACCTGTACCCCGGGACTCAACCTCAATTAACCTGCACCCCGAGACTCGACCTCAATTAACATGTAAGCCGAGACTCGACCTCAATTAATCTGTACCCCGAGACTCAACGTCAATTAAATTGAACCCCGAGACAAAACCTCAATTAACCTGTACCCCGAGACTCAACCTCAATTAACCTGTACCCCGAGACTCAACCACAATTATCCTGTACCCCGAGACTCAACCTCAATTAACCTGTTCCCCGAGACTCAACCTCAATTAACCTGTACGCCGAAACTCAACCTCAATTAACCTGTACCCGAGACTCAACCTCAATTAAATTGAACCCCGAGACACAACCTCAATTAACCTGTACCCCGGGACTCAACCTCAAGTAACCGGGACCCCGGGACACAACCTCAATTAACCTGTACGCCGAGACACATCCTCATTTAACCTGTACCCCGAGACACAACCTCAATTAACATGTACCCCGAGACACAACCTCAATTAACCTGTACCCCGAGACTCAACCTCAATTAACCTGTACCCCGAGACACAACCTCAATTAAACTGTACCCCGAGATACGACCTCAATTAACCTGTACCCCGAGACACGACCTCAATTAACCTGTACGCCGGGACACAACCACAATTAACCTGTACCCCGGGACTCAACCTCAATTATCCTGTACCCCGAGACAACTCAATTAGTCTGTAACCCAAGATTCAACCTCAATTAACCTGTACCCCGAGACACAACCTCAATTAACCTGTACGCCGAGATTCAACCTCAATTAACCTGGACCCCAAGACACAACCTCAATTAACCTGTACCCCGAGACTCAACCTCAATTAACCTGTAGCCCGTGACACATCGTCAATTAACCTGTAGCCCCGGGACTCAACCTCAAGTAACCGGGACGCCGGGACACAACCTCAATTAACCTGTACGCCGGGACACAACCTCATTTAATCTGTACCCCGAGACACAACCTCAATTAACATGTACCCCGAGACAAAACCTCAATTAACCTGTACCCCGAGACTCAACCACAATTAACCTGTACCCCGAGACTCAACCTCAATTGACCTGTACCCCGAGACAACCTCAATTAACCTGTACCCCGAGACTCAACCTCAATTAACCTGTACCCCAAGACACAACCTCAATTAACCTGTACCCCGAGACACAACCTCAATTAACCTGTACCCGGGACACAACCTCAATTAACCTGTACCCCGGGACACAACCTCAATTAACCTGTACCCCGAGTCTCAACCACAATTAACCTGTACCCCGAGACTCAACCTCAATTGACCTGTACCCCGAGACAACCTCAATTAACCTGTACCCCGAGACTCAACCTCAATTAACCTGTACCCCGGGACTCAACCTCCAGTAACCGGGAACCCGGGACACAACCTCAATTAACCTGTACCCCGGGACACAACCTCAATTAACCTGTACCCCGAGACACAACCTCAATTAACCGGTACCCCGAGACACAACCTCAATTAACCTGTACCCCGAGACACAGCCTCAAATAACCTGTACCCCGAGACACAACCTCAATTAACCTGTACCCCGAGACTCAACCTCAATTAACCTGTACCCCGAGACTCAACCTCAATTAACCTGTACCCCGAGACTCAACCTCAATTAACCTGTACCCCGAGACACAACCTCAATTAACCTGTACCCCGAGACACAGCCTCAATTAACCTGTAGCCCGGGACTCAACCTCCAGTAACCGGGACCCCGGGACACAACCTCAATTAACCTGTACCCCGGGACACAACCTCAATTAACCTGTACCCCGAGACACAACCTCAATTAACCGGTACCCCGAGACACAACCTCAATTAACCTGTACCCCGAGACACAGCCTCAAATAACCTGTACCCCGAGACACAACCTCAATTAACCTGTACCCCGAGACTCAACCTCAATTAACCTGTACCCCGAGACTCAACCTCAATTAACCTGTACCCCGAGACTCAACCTCAATTAACCTGTACCCCGAGACTCTACCTCAATTAACCTGTACCCCGAGACACAACCTCAATTAACCTGTACCCCGAGACTCAACCTCAATTTACCTGTACCCCGAGACACGACCTCAATTAACCTGTACGCCGGGACACAACCACAATTAACCTGTACCCCGGTACTCAACCCCAATTATCCTGTACCCCGAGACTCAACCTCAATTATCCTGTGCCCAGAGACTCAACCTCAATTAACCTGTACCCCGGAACTCAACCTCAATTAACCTGCACCCCGAGACTCGACCTCAATTAACATGTAAGCCGAGACTCGACCTCAATTAATCTGTACCCCGAGACTCAACGTCAATTAGATTGAACCCCGAGACAAAACCTCAATTAACCTGTACCCCGAGACTCAACCTCAATTAACCTGTACCCCGAGACTCAACCTCAATTAACCTGTACCCCGAAACTCAACCTCAATTAACCTGTACCCGAGACTCAACCTCAATTAAATTGAACCCCGAGACACAACCTCAATTAACCTGTACCCCGGGACTCAACCTCAAGTAACCGGGACCCTGGGACACAACCTCAATTAACCTGTACGCCGAGACACATCCTCATTTAACCTGTACCCCGAGACACAACCTCAATTAACATGTACCCCGAGACACAACCTCAATTAACCTGTACCCCGAGACTCAACCTCAATTAACCTGTACCCCGAGACACAACCTCAATTAACCTGTACCCCGAGATACGACCTCAATTAACCTGTACCCCGAGACACGACCTCAATTAACCTGTACGCCGGGACACAACCACAATTAACCTGTACCCCGGGACTCAACCTCAATTATCCTCTACCCCGAGACAACTCAATTAGTCTGTATCCCAAGATTCAACCTCAATTAACCTGTACCCCGAGACACAACCTCAATTAACCTGTACGCCGAGATTCAACCTCAATTAACCTGGACCCCGAGACACAACCTCAATTAACCTGTACCCCGAGACTCAACCTCAATTAACCTGTAGCCCGTGAAACATCGTCAATTAACCTGTAGCCCCGGGACTCAACCTCAAGTAACCGGGACGCCGGGACACAACCTCAATTAACCTGTACGCCGGGTCACAACCTCATTTAATCTGTACCCCGAGACACAACCTCAATTAACATGTACCCCGAGACAAAACCTCAATTAACCTGTACCCCGAGACTCAACCTCAATTAACCTGTACCCCAAGACACAACCTCAATTGACCTGTACACCGAGACAACCTCAATTAACCTGTACCCCGAGACTCAACCTCAATTAACCTGTACCCCAAGACACAACCTCAATTAACCTGTACCCCGAGACACAACCTCAATTAACCTGTACCCGGGACACAACCTCAATTAACCTGTACCCCGGGACACAACCTCAATTAACCTGTACCCCGAGACTCAACCACAATTAACCTGTACCCCGAGACTCAACCTCAATTGACCTGTACCCCGAGACAACCTCAATTAACCTGTACCCCGAGACTCAACCTCAATTAACCTGTACCCCAAGACACAACCTCAATTAACGTGTACCCCGAGACACAACCTCAATTAGCCTGTACCCCGAGACTCAACCTCAATTAACCTGTACCCCGAGACTCAACCTCAATTAACCTGTACCCCGAGACTCAACCTCAATTAACCTGTACCCCGAGACTCAACCTCAATTAACCTGTACCCCGAGACACAGCCTCAATTAACCTGTACCCCGAGACTCAACCTCAATTTACCTGTACCCCGAGACACGACCTCAATTAACCTGTACGCCGGGACACAACCACAATTAACCTGTACCCCGGTACTCAACCTCAATTATCCTGTACCCCGAGACTCAACCTCAATTATCCTGTACCCCGAGACTCAACCTCAATTATCCTGTGCCCAGAGACTCAACCTCAATTAACCTGTACCCCGAAACTCAACCACAATTAACCCGTACCCCGAGACTCAACCACAATTAACCTGTACCCCGAGACTCAACCTCAATTGACCTGTACCCCGAGACAACCTCAATTAACCTGTACCCCAAGACACAACCTCAATTAACCTGTACCCTGAGACACAACCTCAATTAACCTGTACCCCGAGACACAGCCTCAAATAACCTGTACCCCGAGACACAATCTCAATTAACCTGTACCCCGAGACTCAACCTCAATTAACCTGTACCCCGAGACTCAACCTCAATTAACCTGTACCCCGAGACTCAACCTCAATTAACCTGTACCCCAAGACACAACCTCAATTGACCTGTACCCCGAGACAACCTCAATTAACCTGTACCCCGAGACTCAACCTCAATTAACCTGTACCCCAAGACACAACCTCAATTAACGTGTACCCCGAGACACAACCTCAATTAACCTGTACCCCGAGACTCAACCTCAATTAACCTGTACCCCGAGACTCAACCTCAATTAACCTGTACCCCGAGACTCAACCTCAATTAACCTGTACCCCGAGACTCGACCTCAATTAACCTGTACCCCGAGACACAACCTCAATTAACCTGTACCCCGAGACTCCACCTCAATTTACCTGTACCCCGAGACACGACCTCAATTAACCTGTACGCCGGGACACAACCACAATTAACCTGTACCCCGGTACTCAACCTCAATTATCCTGTACCCCGAGACTCAACCTCAATTATCCTGTGCCCAGAGACTCAACCTCAATTAACCTGTACCCCGAGAATCAACCACAATTAACCCGTACCCCGAGACTCAACCTCAATTAACCAGTACCCCGAGACTCAACCTCAATTAACCTGTACCCCTAGATCCAACCGCAATTAACCTGTACCCCAAGATTCAACCTCAATTTACCTGTACCCCAAGACAAAGCCTCAAATAACCTGTACCCCGAAACTTAACCTCAATTAACCTGTACCCCAAGACACAACCTCAATTAACCTGTACCCCGAGACACAACCTCAATTAACCTGTACCCCGAGACACAGCCTCAAATAACCTGTACCCCGAGACACAACCTCAATTAACCTGTACCCCGAGATACGACCTCAATTAACCTGTACCCTGAGACACGACCTCAATTAACCTGTACGCTGGGACACAACCACAATTAACCTGTACCCCGGGACTCAACCTCAATTATTCTGTACCCCGAGACTCAACCTCAATTATCCTGTACCCCGAGACTCAACCTCAATTAACCTGTACCCCGAGACTCAACCACAATTAACCCGTACCCCGAGACTCAACCTCAATTAAGCTGTACCCCGAGACTCAACCTCAATTAACCTGTACGCCTAGATCCAACCGCAATTAAGCTGTACCCCAAGATTCAACCTCAATTAACCTGTACCCCAAGACACAGCCTCAAATAACCTGTACCCCGAGACTTAACTTCAATTAACCTGTACTCCAAGACACAACCTCAATTAACCTGTACCCCAAGATTCAACCTCAATTAACCTGTACCCCGAGACACAACCTCAATTAACCTGTACCCCGAGACGCAACCGCAATTAACCTGGACCCCGAGACTCAACCTCAATTAACCTGTACCCCGAGACTCAACCTCAATTAACCTGTACCCCAAGATTCATCCTCAATTAACCTGTACCCCGAGACACAACCTCAATTAACCTGTACCCCGTGACGAAACCGCAATTAACCTGTACCCCGAGACTCAACTCAATTAACCTGTACCCCGAGACACAACCTCAATTAACCTGTACCCCGAGACTCAACCTCAATTAACCTGTAGCCCGTGACACATCGTCAATTAACCTGTAGCCCCGAGAATCAGCCTCAATTCACCTGTACCCCGACTCAACCTCAATTAACATGTACCCCGGGACTCAACCTCAATTAACCTGCACCCCGGGACTCAACCTCAATTAACCTGTACCCCGGGACTCAACCTCAATTAATCTGTACCCCGAGACTCAACCTCAATTATCCTGTACCCCGAGATTCAACCTAAATTAACCTGTACCCCGAGACTCAACCGCAATTATCCTGTACCCCGAGACTCAACCTAAATTAACCTGTAGCCCGAGACACAACCGCAATTATCCTGTACCCCGAGACTCAACCTAAATTAACCTGCACCCCGAGACTCAACCACAATTAACCTGTACCCCGAGACAACCTCAATTAAATTGAACCCCGAGACAAAACCTCAAATAACCTGTACCCCGAGACTCAACCTCAATTAACCTGTACCCCGAAACTCAACCTCAATTCACCTGTACCCGAGACTCAACCTCAATTAAACTTTACCCCGAGACTCGACCTCAATTAAATTGAACCCCGAGACACTACCTCAATTAACATGTGCCCCGAGACACAACCTCAATTAACCTGTACCCCGGGACACAACCTCAATTAACCTGTACCCCGGGACTCAACCTCAGGTAACCGGGACCCCGGACACAACCTCAATTAACCTGTACGCCGGGACACAACCTGATTTAACCTGTACCCCGAGACACAACCTCAATTAACATGTACCCCGAGACACAACCTCAATTAACCTGTACCCCGAGACTCAACCACAATTAACCTGTACCCCGAGACTCAACCTCAATTGACCTGTACCCCGAGACAACCTCAATTAACCTGTACCCCGAGATTCAACCTCAATTAACCTGTACCCCAAGACACAACCTCAATTAACCTGTACCCCGCGACACAACCTCAATTAACCTGTACCCCGGGACACAACCTCAATTAACCTGTACCCCGAGACGAAACCGCAATTAACCTGTACCCCGAGACTCAACTCAATTAACCTGTACCCCAAGATTCAACCTCAATTAACCTGTACCCCAAGATTCTACCTCAATTGACCTGTACCCCGAGACAACCTCAATTAACCTGTACCCCGAGACTGAACCTCAATTATCCTGTACCCCGAGACACAACCTCAATTAACGTGTACCCCGAGACACAACCTCAATTAACCTGTACCCCGGGACTCAACCTCCAGTAACCGGGACCCCGGGACATAACCTCAATAAACCTGTACCCCGAGACTCAACCTCAATTAACCTGTATCCCGAGACTCAACCACAATTATCCTGTACCCCGAGACACAAGCTCAATTAACCTGTACGCCGAGATTCACCCTCCATTAACCTGTACCCCGAGACTCAACCACAATTATCCTGTACCCCGAGACACAAGCTCAATTAAGCTGTACCCCGAGACACAACCACAATTAACCTGTACCCCGAGACTCAACCACAATTAACCCGTACCCCGTAACACAACCTCAATTAACCTGTACCTCTAGATCCAACCGCAATTAACCTGTAACCGAAGATTTAACCTCAATTAACCTGTACCCCAAGACACAGCCTCAAATAACCTGTACCCCGAGTCTTAACCTCAATTATCCTGTACCCCGAGACTCAACCTCAATTTACCTGTTGCCCCGGACACAACCTCAATTAACCTGTACCCCAAGACACAGCCTCAAATAACCTGTGCCCTGAGACTTAACTTCAATTAACCTGTACCCCGAGACTCAACCTCAATTAACCTGTACGCCGAGATTCAACCTCAATTAACCTGTACCCTGAGACACAACCTCAATTAACCTGTACGCCGAGATTCAACCTCAATTAACCTGTACCCTGAGACTCAACCCCAATTAACCTGTACCCGAAGATTCAACCTCAATTAACCTGTACCCCGAGACACAACCTCAATTAACCTGTACCCCGAGACGAAACCTCAATTAACCTGTACCCCGAGACTCAACCTCAATTAACCTGTACTCCAAGATTCAACCTCAATTAACCTGTACCCCAAGATTCAACCTCAATTAACCTGTACCCCAAGATTCAACCTCAATTAAACTGTACGCTGAGATTCAACCTCAATTAACCTGTACCCCGAGATTCAACCTCAATTAACCTGTACCCCGAGACACCTCAATTAGCCTGTATCCCAAGATTCAACATCAATTAACCTGTACCCCGAGACACAACCTCAATTAACCTGTACCCCGAGACTCAACCTCAATTAACATGTACCCCGAGACTGAACCTCAATTAACCTGTACCCCGGGACTCAACCTCAATTAACCTGTACCCCTAGATCCAACCGCAATTAACCTGTACCCCAAGATTCAACCTCAATTAACCTGTACCCCAAGAGACAGCCTCTCATAACCTGTACCCCGAGACTTAACCTCAGTTAACCTGTACCCCAAGACGCAACCTCTATTAACCTGTACCCCAAGATTCAACCTCAATTAACCTGTACCCCGAGACACAACCTCAATTAACCTGTACCCCGAGACGCAACCGCAATTAACCTAGACACCGAGACTCAATCTCAATTAACCTGTACCCCGAGACTCAACCTCAATTAACCTGTACCCCAAGATTCATCCTCAATTAACCTGTACCCCGAGACACAACCTCAATTAACCTGTACCCCGAGACGAAACCGCAATTAACCTGTACCCCGAGACTCAACTCAATTAACCTGTACCCCGAGACACAACCTCAATTAACCTGTACCCCGAGACTCGACCTCAATTAACCTTTACCCCGAGACTCAACCTCAATTAACATGTACCCCAAGATTCATCCTCAATTAACCTGTACCCCGAGACACAACCTCAATTAACCTGTACCCCGAGACGAAACCGCAATTTACCTGTACCCCGAGACTCAACTCAATTAACCTGTACCCCGAGACACAACCTCAATTAACCTGTACCCCGAGACTCAACCTCAATTAACCTGTAGCCCGTGACACATCGTCAATTAACCTGTAGCCCCGAGAATCAGCCTCAATTAACCTGTACCCCGACTCAACCTCAATTAACATGTACCCCGAGACTCAACTCAATTAACCTGTACCCCGAGACACAACCTCAATTAACCTGTACCCCGAGACTCAACCTCAATTAACCTGTACCCCAAGACTCAACCTCAATTAACCTGTACACCAAGATTCATCCTCAATTAACCTGTACCCCGAGACACAACCTCAATTAACCTGTACCCCGAGACGAAACCGCAATTTACCTGTACCCCGAGACTCAACTCAATTAACCTGTACCCCGAGACACAACCTCAATTAACCTGTACCCCGAGACTCAACCTCAATTAACCTGTAGCCCGTGACACATCGTCAATTAACCTGTAGCCCCGAGAATCAGCCTCAATTAACCTGTACCCCGACTCAACCTCAATTAACATGTACCCCGGGACTCAACCTCAATTAACCTGTACCCCGGGACTCAACCTCCAGTAACCGGGACCCCGGGACATAACCTCAATAAACCTGTACCCCGAGACTCAACCTCAATTAACCTGTATCCCGAGACTCAACCACAATTATCCTGTACCCCGAGACACAAGCTCAATTAACCTGTACGCCGAGATTCACCCTCCATTAACCTGTACCCCGAGACTCAACCACAATTATCCTGTACCCCGAGACTCAACCTCAATTGACCTGTACCCCGAGACAACCTCAATTAACCTGTTGCCCCGCACACAACCTCAATTAACCTGTACCCCAAGACACAGCCTCAAATAACCTGTACCCCGAGACTTAACTTCAATTAACCTGTACCCCGAGACACAACCTCAAATTAACCTGTACGCCGAGACTCAACCTCAATTAACCTGCACCCCAAGATTCAACCTCAATTTCCCTGCACCCTGAGACACAACCTCAATTAACCTGTACGCCGAGATTCAACCTCAATTAACCTGTACCCCGAGACTCAACCTCAATTAACCTGTACCCCAAGATTCAACCTCAATTAACCTGTACCCCGAGACACAACCTCAATTAACCTGTACCCCGAGACGAAACCGCAATTAACCTGTACCCTGAGACTCAACCTCAATTAACCTGTACTCCAAGATTCAACCTCAATTAACCTGTACCCCAAGATTCAACCTCAATTAACCTGTACCCCAAGATTCAATCTCAATTAAACTGTACGCTGAGATTCAAGCTCAATTAACCTGTACCCCGAGATTCAACCTCAATTAACCTGTACCCCGAGACACCTCAATTAGCCTGTATCCCAAGATTCAACCTCAATTAACCTGTACCCCGAGACACAACCTCAATTAACCTGTACCCCGAGATACAACCTCAATTAACATGTACCCCGGGACTCAACCTCAATTAACCTGTACCCCGGGACTCAACCTCAATTAACCTGTACCCTGAGACTCAACCTCAATTAACCTGTACCCCGAGACTCAACCTCAATTAACCTGTACCCCTAGATCCAACCGCAATTAACCTGTACCCCAAGATTCAACCTCAATTAACCTGTACCCCAAGACACAGCCTCAAATAACCTGTACCCCGAGAGGCAACCGCAATTAACCTGTACCCCGAGACGCAACCGCAATTAACCTGGACCCCGAGACTCAACCTCAATTAACCTGTACCCCGAGACTCAACCTCAATTAACCTGTACCCCAAGATTCATCCTCAATTAACCTGTACCCCGAGACACAACCTCAATCAACCTGTACCCCGAGACGAAACCGCAATTAACCTGTACCCCGAGACTCAACTCAATTAACCTGTACCCCGAGACACAACCTCAATTAACTTGTACCCCGAGACTCAACCTCAATTAACCTGTAGCCCGTGACACATCGTCAATTAAGCTGTAGCCCCGAGAATCAGCCTCAATTAACCTGTACCCTGACTCAACCTCAATTAACATGTACCCCGGGACTCAACCTCAATTAACCTGCACCCCGAGACTCAACCTCAATTAACCTGTACCCCGGGACTCAGCCTCAATTAATCTGTACCCCGAGACTCAACCTCAATTATCCTGTACCCCGAGACTCAACCTAAATTAACCTGTACCCCGAGACTCAACCTTAATTAACCTGCACCCCGAGACTCAACCACAATTAACCTGTACCCCGAGACAACCTCAATTAAATTGAACCCCGAGACAAAACCTCAATTAACCTGTACCCCGAGACTCAACCTCAATTAACCTGTACCCCGACTCAACCTCCAGTAACCGGGACCCCGGGACATAACCTCAATAAACCTGTACCCCGAGACTCAACCTCAATTAACCTGTATCCCGAGACTCAACCACAATTATCCTGTACCCCGAGACACAAGCTCAATTAACCTGTACGCCGAGATTCACCCTCCATTAACCTGTACCCCGAGACTCAACCACAATTATCCTGTACCCCGAGACTCAACCTCAATTGACCTGTACCCCGAGACAACCTCAATTAACCTGTTGCCCCGCACACAACCTCAATTAACCTGTACCCCAAGACACAGCCTCAAATAACCTGTACCCCGAGACTTAACTTCAATTAACCTGCACCCCAAGATTCAACCTCAATTTCCCTGTACCCCGAGACTCAACCTCAATTAACCTGTACGCCGAGATTCAACCTCAATTAACCTGTACCCCGAGACTCAACCTCAATTAACCTGTACCCGAAGATTCAACCTCAATTAACCTGTACCCCGAGACACAACCTCAATTAACCTGTACCCCGAGACGAAACCTCAATTAACCTGTACCCCGAGACTCAACCTCAATTAACCTGTACTCCAAGATTCAACCTCAATTAACCTGTACCCCAAGATTCAACCTCAATTAACCTGTACCCCAAGATTCAACCTCAATTAAACTGTACGCTGAGATTCAACCTCAATTAACCTGTACCCCGAGATTCAACCTCAATTAACCTGTACCCCGAGACACCTCAATTAGCCTGTATCCCAAGATTCAACATCAATTAACCTGTACCCCGAGACACAACCTCAATTAACCTGTACCCCGAGACTCAACCTCAATTAACATGTACCCCGAGACTGAACCTCAATTAACCTGTACCCCGGGACTCAACCTCAATTAACCTGTACCCCTAGATCCAACCGCAATTAACCTGTACCCCAAGATTCAACCTCAATTAACCTGTACCCCAAGAGACAGCCTCTCATAACCTGTACCCCGAGACTTAACCTCAGTTAACCTGTACCCCAAGACGCAACCTCTATTAACCTGTACCCCAAGATTCAACCTCAATTAACCTGTACCCCGAGACACAACCTCAATTAACCTGTACCCCGAGACGCAACCGCAATTAACCTAGACACCGAGACTCAATCTCAATTAACCTGTACCCCGAGACTCAACCTCAATTAACCTGTACCCCAAGATTCATCCTCAATTAACCTGTACCCCGAGACACAACCTCAATTAACCTGTACCCCGAGACGAAACCGCAATTAACCTGTACCCCGAGACTCAACTCAATTAACCTGTACCCCGAGAC
The DNA here is from genome assembly GCF_047496885.1 of Scyliorhinus torazame. NCBI lineage: Eukaryota > Metazoa > Chordata > Chondrichthyes > Carcharhiniformes > Scyliorhinidae > Scyliorhinus > Scyliorhinus torazame. The sequence goes on from NW_027308219.1 coordinate 123,105, forward strand.
ACAACCTCAATTAACCTGTACCCCGAGACTCGACCTCAATTAACCTTTACCCCGAGACTCAACCTCAATTAACATGTACCCCAAGATTCATCCTCAATTAACCTGTACCCCGAGACACAACCTCAATTAACCTGTACCCCGAGACGAAACCGCAATTTACCTGTACCCCGAGACTCAACTCAATTAACCTGTACCCCGAGACACAACCTCAATTAACCTGTACCCCGAGACTCAACCTCAATTAACCTGTAGCCCGTGACACATCGTCAATTAACCTGTAGCCCCGAGAATCAGCCTCAATTAACCTGTACCCCGACTCAACCTCAATTAACATGTACCCCGAGACTCAACTCAATTAACCTGTACCCCGAGACACAACCTCAATTAACCTGTACCCCGAGACTCAACCTCAATTAACCTGTACCCCAAGACTCAACCTCAATTAACCTGTACACCAAGATTCATCCTCAATTAACCTGTACCCCGAGACACAACCTCAATTAACCTGTACCCCGAGACGAAACCGCAATTTACCTGTACCCCGAGACTCAACTCAATTAACCTGTACCCCGAGACACAACCTCAATTAACCTGTACCCCGAGACTCAACCTCAATTAACCTGTAGCCCGTGACACATCGTCAATTAACCTGTAGCCCCGAGAATCAGCCTCAATTAACCTGTACCCCGACTCAACCTCAATTAACATGTACCCCGGGACTCAACCTCAATTAACCTGTACCCCGGGACTCAACCTCCAGTAACCGGGACCCCGGGACATAACCTCAATAAACCTGTACCCCGAGACTCAACCTCAATTAACCTGTATCCCGAGACTCAACCACAATTATCCTGTACCCCGAGACACAAGCTCAATTAACCTGTACGCCGAGATTCACCCTCCATTAACCTGTACCCCGAGACTCAACCACAATTATCCTGTACCCCGAGACTCAACCTCAATTGACCTGTACCCCGAGACAACCTCAATTAACCTGTTGCCCCGCACACAACCTCAATTAACCTGTACCCCAAGACACAGCCTCAAATAACCTGTACCCCGAGACTTAACTTCAATTAACCTGTACCCCGAGACACAACCTCAAATTAACCTGTACGCCGAGACTCAACCTCAATTAACCTGCACCCCAAGATTCAACCTCAATTTCCCTGCACCCTGAGACACAACCTCAATTAACCTGTACGCCGAGATTCAACCTCAATTAACCTGTACCCCGAGACTCAACCTCAATTAACCTGTACCCCAAGATTCAACCTCAATTAACCTGTACCCCGAGACACAACCTCAATTAACCTGTACCCCGAGACGAAACCGCAATTAACCTGTACCCTGAGACTCAACCTCAATTAACCTGTACTCCAAGATTCAACCTCAATTAACCTGTACCCCAAGATTCAACCTCAATTAACCTGTACCCCAAGATTCAATCTCAATTAAACTGTACGCTGAGATTCAAGCTCAATTAACCTGTACCCCGAGATTCAACCTCAATTAACCTGTACCCCGAGACACCTCAATTAGCCTGTATCCCAAGATTCAACCTCAATTAACCTGTACCCCGAGACACAACCTCAATTAACCTGTACCCCGAGATACAACCTCAATTAACATGTACCCCGGGACTCAACCTCAATTAACCTGTACCCCGGGACTCAACCTCAATTAACCTGTACCCTGAGACTCAACCTCAATTAACCTGTACCCCGAGACTCAACCTCAATTAACCTGTACCCCTAGATCCAACCGCAATTAACCTGTACCCCAAGATTCAACCTCAATTAACCTGTACCCCAAGACACAGCCTCAAATAACCTGTACCCCGAGAGGCAACCGCAATTAACCTGTACCCCGAGACGCAACCGCAATTAACCTGGACCCCGAGACTCAACCTCAATTAACCTGTACCCCGAGACTCAACCTCAATTAACCTGTACCCCAAGATTCATCCTCAATTAACCTGTACCCCGAGACACAACCTCAATCAACCTGTACCCCGAGACGAAACCGCAATTAACCTGTACCCCGAGACTCAACTCAATTAACCTGTACCCCGAGACACAACCTCAATTAACTTGTACCCCGAGACTCAACCTCAATTAACCTGTAGCCCGTGACACATCGTCAATTAAGCTGTAGCCCCGAGAATCAGCCTCAATTAACCTGTACCCTGACTCAACCTCAATTAACATGTACCCCGGGACTCAACCTCAATTAACCTGCACCCCGAGACTCAACCTCAATTAACCTGTACCCCGGGACTCAGCCTCAATTAATCTGTACCCCGAGACTCAACCTCAATTATCCTGTACCCCGAGACTCAACCTAAATTAACCTGTACCCCGAGACTCAACCTTAATTAACCTGCACCCCGAGACTCAACCACAATTAACCTGTACCCCGAGACAACCTCAATTAAATTGAACCCCGAGACAAAACCTCAATTAACCTGTACCCCGAGACTCAACCTCAATTAACCTGTACCCCGACTCAACCTCCAGTAACCGGGACCCCGGGACATAACCTCAATAAACCTGTACCCCGAGACTCAACCTCAATTAACCTGTATCCCGAGACTCAACCACAATTATCCTGTACCCCGAGACACAAGCTCAATTAACCTGTACGCCGAGATTCACCCTCCATTAACCTGTACCCCGAGACTCAACCACAATTATCCTGTACCCCGAGACTCAACCTCAATTGACCTGTACCCCGAGACAACCTCAATTAACCTGTTGCCCCGCACACAACCTCAATTAACCTGTACCCCAAGACACAGCCTCAAATAACCTGTACCCCGAGACTTAACTTCAATTAACCTGCACCCCAAGATTCAACCTCAATTTCCCTGTACCCCGAGACTCAACCTCAATTAACCTGTACGCCGAGATTCAACCTCAATTAACCTGTACCCCGAGACTCAACCTCAATTAACCTGTACCCCAAGATTCAACCTCAATTAACCTGTACCCCGAGACACAACCTCAATTAACCTGTACCCCGAGACGAAACCGCAATTAACCTGTACCCTGAGACTCAACCTCAATTAACCTGTACTCCAAGATTCAACCTCAATTAACCTGTACCCCAAGATTCAACCTCAATTAACCTGTACCCCAAGATTCAATCTCAATTAAACTGTACGCTGAGATTCAAGCTCAATTATCCTGTACCCCGAGATTCAACCTCAATTAACCTGTACCCCGAGACACCTCAATTAGCCTGTATCCCAAGATTCAACCTCAATTAACCTGTACCCCGAGACACAACCTCAATTAAGCTGTACCCCGAGATACAACCTCAATTAACATGTACCCCGGGACTCAACCTCAATTAACCTGTACCCCGGGACTCAACCTCAATTAACCTGTACCCCGAGACTCAACCTCAATTAACCTGTACCCCGAGACTCAACCTCAATTAACCTGTACCCCGAGACACAACCTCAATCAACCTGTACCCCGAGACGAAACCGCAATTAACCTGTACCCCGAGACTCAACTCAATTAACCTGTACCCCGAGACACAACCTCAATTAACTTGTACCCCGAGACTCAACCTCAATTAACCTGTAGCCCGTGACACATCGTCAATTAAGCTGTAGCCCCGAGAATCAGCCTCAATTAACCTGTACCCTGACTCAACCTCAATTAACATGTACCCCGGGACTCAACCTCAATTAACCTGCACCCCGAGACTCAACCTCAATTAACCTGTACCCCGGGACTCAGCCTCAATTAATCTGTACCCCGAGACTCAACCTCAATTATCCTGTACCCCGAGACTCAACCTAAATTAACCTGTACCCCGAGACTCAACCTTAATTAACCTGCACCCCGAGACTCAACCACAATTAACCTGTACCCCGAGACAACCTCAATTAAATTGAACCCCGAGACAAAACCTCAATTAACCTGTACCCCGAGACTCAACCTCAATTAACCTGTACCCCGGGACTCAACCTCCAGTAACCGGGACCCCGGGACATAACCTCAATAAACCTGTACCCCGAGACTCAACCTCAATTAACCTGTATCCCGAGACTCAACCACAATTATCCTGTACCCCGAGACACAAGCTCAATTAACCTGTACGCCGAGATTCACCCTCCATTAACCTGTACCCCGAGACTCAACCACAATTATCCTGTACCCCGAGACTCAACCTCAATTGACCTGTACCCCGAGACAACCTCAATTAACCTGTTGCCCCGCACACAACCTCAATTAACCTGTACCCCAAGACACAGCCTCAAATAACCTGTACCCCGAGACTTAACTTCAATTAACCTGCACCCCAAGATTCAACCTCAATTTCCCTGTACCCCGAGACTCAACCTCAATTAACCTGTACGCCGAGATTCAACCTCAATTAACCTGTACCCCGAGACTCAACCTCAATTAACCTGTACCCCAAGATTCAACCTCAATTAACCTGTACCCCGAGACACAACCTCAATTAACCTGTACCCCGAGACGAAACCGCAATTAACCTGTACCCTGAGACTCAACCTCAATTAACCTGTACTCCAAGATTCAACCTCAATTAACCTGTACCCCAAGATTCAACCTCAATTAACCTGTACCCCAAGATTCAATCTCAATTAAACTGTACGCTGAGATTCAAGCTCAATTATCCTGTACCCCGAGATTCAACCTCAATTAACCTGTACCCCGAGACACCTCAATTAGCCTGTATCCCAAGATTCAACCTCAATTAACCTGTACCCCGAGACACAACCTCAATTAACCTGTACCCCGAGATACAACCTCAATTAACATGTACCCCGGGACTCAACCTCAATTAACCTGTACCCCGGGACTCAACCTCAATTAACCTGTACCCCGAGACTCAACCTCAATTAACCTGTACCCCGAGACTCAACCTCAATTAACCTGTACCCCTAGATCCAACCGCAATTAACCTGTACCCCAAGATTCAACCTCAATTAACCTGTACCCCAAGACACAGCCTCAAATAACCTGTACCCCGAGAGGCAACCGCAATTAACCTGTACCCCGAGACGCAACCGCAATTAACCTGGACCCCGAGACTCAACCTCAATTAACCTGTACCCCGAGACTCAACCTCAATTAACCTGTACCCCAAGATTCATCCTCAATTAACCTGTACCCCGAGACACAACCTCAATCAACCTGTACCCCGAGACGAAACCGCAATTAACCTGTATCCCGAGACGCAACCGCAATTAACCTGTACCGCGAGACACAACCTCAATTAACCTGTACCCCGAGACTGAACTCAATTAACCTGTACCCCGAGACACAACCTCAATTAACTTGTACCCCGAGACTCAACCTCAATTAACCTGTAGCCCGTGACACATCGTCAATTAAGCTGTAGCCCCGAGAATCAGCCTCAATTAACCTGTACCCTGACTCAACCTCAATTAACATGTACCCCGGGACTCAACCTCAATTAACCTGCACCCCGAGACTCAACCTCAATTAACCTGTACCCCGGGACTCAGCCTCAATTAATCTGTACCCCGAGACTCAACCTCAATTATCCTGTACCCCGAGACTCAACCTAAATTAACCTGTACCCCGAGACTCAACCTTAATTAACCTGCACCCCGAGACTCAACCACAATTAACCTGTACCCCGAGACAACCTCAATTAAATTGAACCCCGAGACAAAACCTCAATTAACCTGTACCCCGAGACTCAACCTCAATTAACCTGTAGCCCGAAACTCAACCTCAATTAACCTGTACCCGAGACTCAACCTGAATTAAACTTTACCCCGAGACTCGACCTCAATTAAATTGAACCCCGAGACACAACCTCAATTAACCTGTACCCCGGGACACAACCTCAATTAACCTGTACCCCGGGACTCAACCTCAATTAACCTGTACCCGGAGACTCAACCTCAATTAACCTCTACGCCGGGACACAACCTCATTTAACCTGTACCCCGAGACACAACCTCAATTAACATGTACCCCGAGACACAACCTCAATTAACCTGTACCCTGAGACTCAACCACAATTAACCTGTACCCCGAGACTCAACCTCAATTGACCTGTACCCCGAGACAACCTCAATTAACCTGTACCCCGAGACTCAACCTCAATTAACCTGTACCCCGAGACACAACCTCAATTAACCTGTACCCCGGGACACAACCTCAATTAACCTGTACCCCGAGACGAAACCGCAATTAACCTGTACCCCGAGACTCAACTCAATTAACCTGTACTCCAAGATTCAACCTCAATTAACCTGTACCCCAAGATTCAACCTCAATTGACCTGTACCCCGAGACAACCTCAATTAACCTGTACCCCATGACACAACCTCAATTAACGTGTACCCCGAGACACAACCTCAATTAACCTGTACCCCGGGACTCAACCTCCAGTAACCAGGACCCCGGGACACAACCTCAATTAAACTGTACCCCGAGACTCAACCTCAATTAACCTGTATCCCGAGACTCAACCACAATTATCCTGTACCCCGAGACACAAGCTCAATTAACCTGTACCACGAGACACAACCACAATTAACCTGTACCCCGAGACTCAACCACAATTAACCCGTACCCCGTAACACAACCTCAATTAACCTGTACCCCTAGATCCAACCGCAATTAACCTGTAACCCAAGATTTAACCTCAATTAACCTGTACCCCAAGACACAGCCTCAAATAACCTGTACCCCGAGACTTGACTTCAATTAACCTGTACCCCGAGACACAACCTCAAATTAACCTGTACCCCGAGACTCAACCTCAATTAACCTGTACCCCAAGATTCAACCTCAATTAACCTGTACCCTGAGACACAACCTCAATTAACCTGTACGCCGAGACTCAACCTCAATTAACCTGTACCACGAGACTCAACCTCAATTAACCTGTACCCCAAGATTCAACCTCAATTAACCTGTACCCCAAGATTCAACCTCAATTAACCTGTACCCCGAGACACAACCTCAATTAACCTGAACCCCGAGACGAAACCGCAATTAACCTGTACCCCGAGACTCAACCTCAATTAACCTGTACTCCAAGATTCAACCTCAATTAACCTGTACCCCAAGATTCAAGCTCAATTAACCTGTACCCCAAGATTCAACCTCAGTTAAACTGTACGCTGAGATTCAACCTCAATTAACCTGTACCCCGAGATTCAACCTCAATTAACCTGTACCCCGAGACACCTCAATTAGCCTGTATCCCAAGATTCAACCTCAATTAACCTGGACCCCGAGACACAACCTCAATTAACCTGTACGCCGAGATTCAACCTCAATTAACCTGTACCCCGAGACTCAACCTCAATTAACCTGTACCCCGAGGCACAACCTCAATTAACCTGTACGCCGAGATTCAACCTCAATTAACCTGTACCCCGAGACACAACCTCAATTAACCTGTACCCCGAGACTCAACCTCAATTAACATGTACCCCGGGACTCAACCTCAATTAACCTGTACCCCGGGACTCAACCTCAATTAACCTGTACCCCAAGACACAACCTCAATTAACGTGTACCCCGAGACTCAACCTCAATTAACCTGTACCCCGGGACTCTACCTCAATTAACCTGTACCCCGAGGCTCAACCTCAATTAACCTGCAGCCCGAGACTCAACCACAATTAACCTGTACCCCGAGACTCAACCTCAATTAACCTGTAGCCCGAGACTCAACCACAATTATCCTGTACCCCGAGACACAAGCTCAATTAACCTGTAGCCCGAGACTCAACCACAATTATCCTGTACCCCGAGACACAAGCTCAATTAACCTGTACCCCGAGACACAACCACAATTAACTTGTACCCCGAGACTCAACCACAATTAACCCATACCCCGTAACACAACCTCAATTAACCTGTACCCCTAGATCCAACCGCAATTAACCTGTAACCCAAGATTTAACCTCAATTAACCTGTACCCCAAGACACAGCCTCAAATAACCTGGACCCCGAGTCTTAACCTCAATTAACCTGTACCCCGAGGCTCAACCTCAATTAACCTGTACCCCGAGACACAACCTCAATTAACCTGTACCCCGAGACACAACCTCAATTAACCTGTACCCCGAGACACAGCCTCAATTAACCTGTACCCCGAGGCTCAACCTCAATTAACCTGTACCCCGAGGCTCAACCTCAATTAACCTGTACCCCGAGGCTCAACCTCAATTAACCTGTACCCCGAGACACAGCCTCAATTAACATGTACCCCGAGACTCAACCTCAATTAACCTGTACCCCTAGGCTCAACCTCAATTAACCTGTACCCCGAGGCTCAACCTCAATTAACCTGTACCCCGAGGCTCAACCTCATTTCACATATCCCACTCCCGTTACCTTGCCGAGGTGCGTCTGCTGTTTCAACCTCTCGAGGAAGCGCTGGTGTTGTTGCTGGGTGTGGAGCTGGTGCTGGACTGAGCGGGGACTCTGGGGCAGCGGGGCAGACTGCGCCCTCCCCAGGGGCCGGTGCTGAGGTGCCTTGGCCATCCGGGGGTCGTAGCGTTCCCCGGTGAGCAGCGGGTGGGCGTAGAAGAAGGGCACGGCACCGAGGCCTGCAACAGAAACAGGAGGGTTACCCGTGTTAGCCCTGGGGAAGGAGGCGATGGGCACAGTAAGATCCCAGTCACCTTTTACCCATCAACCCTGCTCCCTCGCCAGTTCTCGCTTTCGTGCTCCGAGTGTGGGTCTGACCGAGGGACACGGAGACCGGGACTGTGCATGGTGCTCCGAGTGTGTGTCTGACCGAGGGACACGGAGACCGGGACTGCGCACGGTGCTGCGAGTGTGGGTCTGACCGAGGGACACGGAGACCGGGACTGTGCACGGTGCTCCGAGTGTGGGTCTGACCGAGGGACACGGAGACCGGGACTGTGCACGGTGCTCCGAGTGTGGGTCTAACCGAGGGACACGGAGACCGGGACTGTGCACGGTGCTCCGAGTGTGGGTCTAACCGAGGGATACGGAGACCGGGACTGTGCACGGTGCTCCGAGTGTGGGTTTGTCCGAGGGAGACGGAGACCGGGACTGTGCACGGTGCTCCGAGTGTGGGTCTGACCGAGGGACACGGAGGCCGGGACAGTCCACGGTGCTCCGAATGTGGGTCTGACCGAGGGACACGGAGACCGGGACTGTGCACGGTGCTCCGAGTGTGGGTCTGACCGAGGGATACGGAGACCGGGACTGTGCGCGGTGCTCTGCGTGTGGGTCTGACCGAGGGATACGGAGACCGGGACTGTGCGCGGTGCTCCGAGTGTGGGTCTGACCGAGGGATACGGAGACCGGGTCTGTGCACGGTGCTCCGAGTGTGGGTCTGACTGAGGGACACGGAGACCGGGACTGTGCACGGTGCTCCGAGTGTGGGTCTAACCGAGGGATACGGAGACCGGGACTGTGCACGGTGCTCCGAGTGTGGGTCTGACTGAGGGATACGGAGACCGGGACTGTGCGCGGTGCTCCGAGTGTGGGTCTGACCGAGGGACACGGAGACCGGGACTGTGCACGGTGCTCCGAGTGTGGGTCTGAACGAGGGACACGGAGACCGGGACTGTGCATGGTGCTCCGAGTGTGGGTCTGACCGACGGAGACCGGGACTGTGCACGGTGCTCCGAGTGTGGGTCTAACCGAGGGACACGGAGACCGGGACTGTGCACGGTGCTCCGAGTGTGGGTCTAACCGAGGGGCACGGAGACCGAGACTGTGCACGGTGCTCCGAGTGTGGGTCTGACCGAGGGGCACGGAGACCGAGACTGTGCACGGTGCTCCGAGTGTGGGTCTGACCGAGGGATACGGAGACCGGGACTGTGCACGGTGCCCCGAGCGTGGGTCTGACCGAGGGATACGGAGACCGGGACTGCGCACGGTGCTCCGAGTGTGGATCTGACCGAGGCATACGGAGACCGGGACTGTGCACGGTGCTCCGAGTGTGTGTCTGACCGAGGGGTACGGAGACCAGGACTGTGCACGGTGCTCCGAGTGTGTGTCTGACCGAGGGGTACGGAGACCAGGACTGTGCACGGTGCTCCGAGTGTGTGTCTGACCGAGGGGTACGGAGACTGGCCCGAGCCTCTTACTCACCGGACAGCAGCGAGCTCGGTCTCATCGAGGGCTCGAGGATGATCACTGGGTGCACCCTGGATAATCCGGCCTCCCCCTCCAGTCCCGAGGCGGGGATGTAGGTGACCTGCGAGTGTCCGGTCAGCAGATGTCCCTCCGGGCCAGGCAGCCGGGTTGGGAGAGTGGTCATTCCTCCCAGCTCGCCAAACTTTCCCTGCGGGGCAAACGGTGTTGGGTTAGCAAGTACGCTCCTTCCTACGGTCACTACCCAGGCCTCGCACCCTCCACAGCCCTCCCCTCAGTTGTGAGACGCCTCAACTCCCTCCAAACTCCGTGGGATGGCCCTCGCCCCCGCCCCCTCCAAACTCCGTGGGAGCCCCTCGCTCCCTCCAAACTCCGTGGGAGCCCCTCACCCTCGCTCCCTCCAAACTCCGTGGGAGCCCCTCGCACCCTCCAAACTCCGTGGGACCCCCTCACCCTCGCTCCCTCCAAACTCTGTGTGACGGCCTTCACCCTCGCCCCCTCCAAACTCCGTGGGAGCCCCTCACCCTCGCCCCCTCCAAACTCCGTGGGAGCCCCTCACCCTCGCTCCCTCCAAACTCCGTGGGAGCCCCTCGCTCCCTCCAAACTCCGTGGGAGCCCCTCACCCTCGCCCCCTCCAAACTCCGTGGGAGCCCCTCGCCCCCGCTCCCTCCAAACTCCGTGGGAGCCCCTCGCTCCCTCCAAACTCCGTGGGACCGCCCTCACCCTCGCCCCCTCCAAACTCCGTGGGAGCCCCTCACCCTCGCTCCCTCCAAACTCCGTGGGACCGCCCTCACCCTCGCTCCCTCCAAACTCCGTGGGATCCCCTCACCCCCGCTCCCTCCAAACTCCGTGTGACGGCCCTCAACCCTCGCTCCCTCCAAACTCCGTGGGATCCCCTCACCCTCGCCCCCTCCAAACTCCGTGGGACCGCCCTCAACCTCGCTCCCTCCAAACTCCGTGGGAGCCCCTCACCCTCGCCCCCTCCAAACTCCGTGGGAGCCCCTCACCCTCGCTCCCTCCAAACTCCGTGGGACCCCCTCACCCTCGCTCCCTCCAAACTCCGTGGGAGCCCCTCACCCCTCGCTCCCTCCAAACTCCGTGGGACCCCCTCACCCTCGCCCCCTCCAAACTCCGTGGGAGCCCCTCACCCTCGCTCCCTCCAAACTCCGTGGGACCCCCTCACCCTCGCCCCCTCCAAACTCCGTGGGAGCCCCTCACCCTCGCCCCCTCCAAACTCCGTGGGAGCCCCTCACCCTCGCTCCCTCCAAACTCCGTGGGAGCCCCTCGCTCCCTCCAAACTCCGTGGGAGCCCCTCACCCTCGCCCCCTCCAAACTCCGTGGGACCCCCTCACCCTCGCCCCCTCCAAACTCCGTGGGAGCCCCTCACCCTCGCTCTCTCCAAACTCCGTGGGAGCCCCTCACCCTCGCCCCCTCCAAACTCCGTGGGAGCCCCTCACCCTCGCCCCCTCCAAACTCCGTGGGAGCCCCTCACCCTCGCTCCCTCCAAACTCCGTGGGAGCCCCTCGCTCCCTCCAAACTCCGTGGGATGGCCCTCACCCTCGCTCCCTCCAAACTCCGTGGGAGCCCCTCACCCTCGCTCCCTCCAAACTCTGTGGGAGCCCCTCGCCCTCGCTCCCTCCAAACTCCGTGGGATGGCCCTCACCCTCGCTCCCTCCAATCTCCGTGGGAGCCCCTCACCCTCGCTCCCTCCAAACTCTGTGGGAGCCCCTCGCCCTCGCTCCCTCCAAACTACGTGGGAGCCCCTCACCCTCGCCCCCTCCAAACTCCGTGGGAGCCCCTCGCCCTCGCTCCCTCCAAACTCCGTGGGACACCCTCACTCCAACTCCCTCCAAGCTATGAGGGACCCCAGTCTCCTCGCCCTCGTCACTCCAAATTGTGCGGGAACCCCCCCCCCCCCCCCCAACCCCACCTCGCGATTCTGCCGAAACCCCCCCCCCCCCAAGGTGGGACTGACCTTGGAGCTGCATTGAGCGGTGGGAAGCCCCCGGGAAATGTTCGGCAGCGAGGCGGCTCCGGGAATGGCCAGGCTGATCAGCGAGCCCTCCCTCATGAGGAGGCGGTGCGCCAGGGAGTTCTGCGAGAGAGAGAGAGGGAGAGCGAGAGACATCAGGGACGGTCGGAGCGGAGGAGAGCGGCTTCAACCATTGCAGATATACCGGAATCGCAAATCGCAACCCTCCCTATCTCTGTAACCTCCTCCAGCCCCTACACCTCTCCCTATCTCTGTAACCTCCTCCAGTCCCCGACAACCCTCCCTATCTCTGTAACCTCCTCCAGCCCCCCTACACCCCTCCGTATCTCTGTAACCTCCTCCAGCCCCCTACACCCCTCCCTATCTCTGTAACCTCCTCCAGCCCCCTACACCCCTCCCTATCTCTGTAACCTCCTCCAGCCCCTACACCCCTCCCTATCTCTGTAACCTCCTCCAGCCCCCTACACCCCTCCCTATCTCTGTAACCTCCTCCAGCCCCCTACACCCCTCCCTATCTCTGTAACCTCCTCCAGCCCCCTACACCCCTCCCTATCTCTGTAACCTCCTCCAGCCCCCTACACCCCTCCCTATCTCTGTAACCTCCTCCAGCCCCCTACACCCCTCCCTATCTCTGTAACCTCCTCCAGCCCCTACACCCCTCCCTATCTCTGTAACCTCCTCCAGCTCCCTACAACCCTCCCTATCTCTGTAACCTCCTCCAGCCCCCTACACCCCTCCCTATCTCTGTAACCTCCTCCAGCCCCTACAGCCCTCCCTATCTCTGTAACCTCCTCCAGCCCCCTACACCCCTCCCTATCTCTGTAACCTCCTCCAGCCCCCTACACCCCTCCCTATCTCTGTAACCTCCTCCAGCCCCCTACACCCCTCCCTATCTCTGTAACCTCCTCCAGCCCCTACACCCCTCCCTATCTCTGTAACGCCCTCCAGCCCCTACACACCTCCCTATCTCTGTAACCTCCTCCAGCTCCCTACACCCCTCCCTATCTCTGTAACCTCCTCCAGCCCCCTACACACCTCCCTATCTCTGTAACCTCCTCCAGCCCCCGACACCACTCCCTATCTCTGTAACATCCTCCAGTCCCTACACCCCTCCCTATCTCTGTAACCTCCTCCAGCCCCCTACACCCCTCCCTATCTCTGTCCCCTCCTCCAGTCCCCCTACATCCCTCCCTATCTCTGTAACATCCTCCAGTCCCTACACCCCTCCCTATCTCTGTAAACTCCTCCAGTGCCCTACACCCATCCCTATCTCTGTAACCTCCTCCAGCACCCCTACAACCCTCCCTATCTCTGTAACCTCCTCCAGCCCCTACACCCCTCCCTATCTCTGTAACATCCTTCAGTCCCTACACCCCTCCCTATCTCTGTAAACTCCTCCAGTGCCCTACACCCCTCCCTATCTCTGTAACCTCCTCCAACCCCCTACACCCCTCCCTATCTCTGAAACCTCCTCCAGCCCCCCTACACCCCTCCCTATCTCTGTAACCTCCAACAGCCCCCCTACACCAATCCCTATCTCTGTAACCTCCTCCAGCCCCTACACCCCTCCCTATCTCTGTAACCTCCTCCAGCCCCTACACCCATCCCTATCTCTGTAACCTCCTCCAGCCCCCTACACCCCTCCCTATCTCTGTAACCTCCTCCAGTTCCCCTACACCTCTCCCTATCTCTGTAACCTCCTCCAGCCCCCTACACCCCTCCCTATCTCTGTAACCTCCCCCAGCCTCCTACACCCCTCCCTATCTCTGTCACCTCCTCCAGCCCCCTACAACCCCTCCCTATCTCTGTAAACTCCTCCAGTGCCCTACACCCCTCCCTATCTCTGTAACCTCCTCCAGCACCCCTACAACCCTCCCTATCTCTGTAACCTCCTCCAGCCCCTACACCCCTCCCTATCTCTGTAACCTCCTCCAGCCCCCTACACCCCTCCCTATCTCTGTAACCTCCTCCAGCCCCCTACACCCCTCCCTATCTCTGTAACCTCCTCCAGCCCCCTACACCCCTCCCTATCTCTGTAACCTCCTCCAGCCCCTACACCCCTCCCTATCTCTGTAACCTCCTCCAGCTCCCTACAACCCTCCCTATCTCTGTAACCTCCTCCAGCCCCCTACACCCCTCCCTATCTCTGTAACCTCCTCCAGCCCCCTACTCCCCTCCCTATCTCTGTAACCTCCTCCAGCCCCCTACACCCCTCCCTATCTCTGTAACCTCCTCCAGCCCCTACACCCCTCCCTATCTCTGTAACCTCCTCCAGCTCCCTACAACCCTCCCTATCTCTGTAACCTCCTCCAGCCCCCTACACCCCTCCCTATCTCTGTAACCTCCTCCAGCCCCTACACCCATCCCTATCTCTGTAACCTCCTCCAGCCCCTACACCCCTCCCATCTCTGTAGCATCCTCCAGCCCCTACACCCCTCCCTATCGCTGTAACCTCCTCCAGCACCCCTACACCCCTCCCTGTCTCTGTAACCTCCTCCAGCCCCCTACACCCCTCCCTATCTCTGTAACCTCCTCCAGTCCCCTACACCCCTCCCTATCTCTGTAACCTCCTCCAGCCCCTACACCCCTCCCTATCTCTGTAACATCCTCCAGTCCCTACACCCCTCCCTATCTCTGTAACCTCCTCCAGCACCCCTACAACCCTCCCTATCTCTGTAACCTCCTCCAGTCCTACACCCCTCCATATCTCTGTAACCTCCTCCAGCCCCCGACACCCCTCCCTATCTCTGTAACCTCCTCCAGTCCCCTACAATCCTCCCTATCTCTGTAACCTCCTCCAGCCCCCTACACCCCTCCCTATCTCTGTAACCTCCTCCAGCCCCCTACACCCCTCCCTATCTCTGTAACCTCCTCAAGCCCCCACAACCCTCCCTATCTCTGTAACCTCCTCCAGCCCCTACACCCCTCCCTATCTCTGTAACCTCCTCCAGTTCCCCTACACCCCTCCCTATCTCTGTAACCTCCTCCAGCCCTTACACCCCTGCCTATCTCTGTAACCTCCTCAAGCCCCCACAACCCTCCCTATCTCTGTAACCTCCTCCAGTTCCCCTACACCTCTCCCTATCTCTGTAACCTCCTCCAGCCCACTGGATCATTCCTCTCCCTGTCTCTCTCTCTCTGTCTCTCTCTGTCTCTCTCTCCTCCTTCATGAGAAAACTTTTACAGGATGTATCTGGCGTGCAGGGAGGTCAGATCCGAGGGTGGAGAGGAAAGATGAAGCCTTCCTGGGCCGACCAGCTCCCGGAACCCTTGTGAAAACTGGCGCTGGGGGAGGGACGATAACGTGGTCTTTCTGGTCGGGTGCGGTGTACCCTTCACCAAACGCAGCACGAAATATCTCCATCCCCTTCACAGCCCCGACCCTCAGCACTGACCCTCCCACAGTGCGGCGCTCCCTCAGCACTGACCCTCCCGCAGTGCGGCTCTCCCTCAGCACTGACCCTCCCACAGTGCGGCGCTCCCTCAGCACTGACCCTCCCACTGTGCGGAGCTCCCTCAGCACCGACCCTCCCACAGTGCGGCGCTCCCTCAGCACTGACCCTCCCACAGTGCGAAGCTCCCTCAACACTGACCCTCCCACAGTGCGGCGCTCCCTCAGCACTGACCCTCCCACAGTGTGGAGCTCCCTCAGCACCGACCCTCCCACAGTGCGGCGCTCCCTCAGCACTGACCCTCCCACAGTGTGGAGCTCCCTCAGCACCGACCCTCCCACAGTGCGGCGCTCCCTCAGCACCGACCCTCCCACAGTGCGGCGCTCCCTCAGCACTGACCCTCCCACAGTGCGGAGCTCCCTCAGCACCGACCCTCCCACAGTGCGGCGCTCCCTCAGCACCGACCCTCCCACAGTGCGGAGCTCCCTCAGCACTGACCCTCCCGCAGTGCGGAGCTCCCTCAGCACTGACCCTCCCACAGTGCGGCGCTCCCTCAGCACTGACCCTCCCACAGTGCGGTGCTCCCTCAGCACTGACCCTCCCACAGTGCAGAGCTCCCTCAGCACTGACCCTCCCACAGTGCGGTGCTCCCTCAGCACTGACCCTCCCACAGTGCGGAGCTCCCTCAGCACCGACCCTCCCACAGTGCGGAGCTCCCTCAGCACTGACCCTCCCACAGTGCGGTGCTCCCTCAGCACTGACCCTCCCACAGTGCGGAGCTCCCTCAGCACTGACCCTCCCACAGTGCAGAGCTCCCTCAGCACTGACCCTCCCACAGTGCGGAGCTCCCTCAGCACTGACCCTCCCACAGTGCGGAGCTCCCTCAGCACTGACCCACCCACAGTGCGGCGCTCCCTCAGCACCGACCCTCCCACAGTGCGGAGCTCCCTCAGCACTGACCCTGCCACAGTGCGGCGCTCCCTCAGCACCGACCCTCCCACAGTGCGGCGCTCCCTCAGCACTGACCCTCCCACAGTGCGGAGCTCCCTCAGCACTGACCCTCCCACAGTGCGATGCTCCCTCAGCACTGACTCTCCCACAGTGCGGCGCTCCCTCAGCACTGACCCTCCCACAGTGCGGAGCTCCCTCAGCACTGGCCCTCCCGCAGTGCGGAGCTCCCTCAGCACTGACCCTCCCACAGTGCGGCGCTCCCTCAGCACTGACCCTCCCACAGTGCGGCGCTCCCTCAGCACCGACCCTCCCACAGTGCGGCGCTCCCTCAGCACTGACCCTCCCACAGTGCAGAGCTCCCTCAG
Source organism: Scyliorhinus torazame (assembly GCF_047496885.1). Classification (NCBI taxonomy): domain Eukaryota; kingdom Metazoa; phylum Chordata; class Chondrichthyes; order Carcharhiniformes; family Scyliorhinidae; genus Scyliorhinus; species Scyliorhinus torazame. The sequence continues at coordinate 139,919 of NW_027308219.1, forward strand.
CACTGACCCTCCCACAGTGCGGCGCTCCCTCAGCACTGACCCTCCCACAGTGCGGAGCTCCCTCAGCACTGACCCTCCCACAGTGCGGAGCTCCCTCAGCACAGACCCTCCCACAGTGCGGAGCTCCCTCAGCACTGACCCTCCCACAGTGCGGAGCTCCCTCAGCACCGACCCTCCCACAGTGCGGTGCTCCCTCAGCACTGACCCTCCCACAGTGCGGTGCTCCCTCAGCACTGACCCTCCCACAGTGCGGCGCTCCCTCAGCACCGACCCTCCCACAGTGCGGCGCTCCCTCAGCACTGACCCTCCCACAGTGCAGAGCTCCCTCAGCACTGACCCTCCCACAGTGCGGCACTCCCTCAGCACTGACCCTCCCACAGTGCGGAGCTCCCTCAGCACTGACCCTCCCACAGTGCGGAGCTCCCTCAGCACAGACCCTCCCACAGTGCGGAGCTCCCTCAGCACTGACCCTCCCACAGTGCGGAGCTCCCTCAGCACTGACCCTCCCACAGTGCGGAGCTCCCTCAGCACTGACCCTCCCACAGTGCGGGGCTCCCTCAGCACTGACCCTCCCACAGTGCGGCACTCCCTCAGCACTGACCCTCCCACAGTGCGGCGCTCCCTCAGCACTGACCCTCCCACAGTGCGGAGCTCCCTCAGCACTGACCCTCCCTCAGCACTGACCCTCCCACAGCATTGTACCTCGGAGCTTAAAAGCGGAATAAGAGAAACAGAAAAGCAGCCTGCTGATCGGGAGCATTTGGGGGTAACTTTGTCCCGCCTGGAGATGTCGCTGGTCCCTTGCACCTGGGTCTGCGAATGCTGGGAAGGAATCTCCCTGAGGTGGGGCCCGGGTGAAGGGGGAGGGAAGGGCATTAGCCCGTTCTCAGACAAGTCAGGACGAAGCTGAACACGATGAGACCACGGCGCAGGAGAGGGGAGTGAGGAGGGTACAGGCACAGGAGCCTCACCCCTCGCAGGGGCAGGGAAAGGTGCACGCTGAGCTTCGAATACTGCAGTCCCTGCCCTTCCTGAGCAGAGCTGAACACAACATAACAGACACAAACAGTGACTCTGTCCAGTTCCACAGTGAGTGATCCTCACCCTGAATAAACAGCGACTCTGTACAGTTACACAGTGAGTGATCCTCGCCCTGAATAAACAGTGACTCTGTACAGTTACACAGTGAGTGATCCTCACCCTGAATAAACAGTGACTCTGTACAGTTACACAGTGAGTGATCCTCACCCTGAATAAACAGTGACTCTGTACAGTTACACAGTCAGTGATCCTCACCCTGAATAAACAGTGACTCTGTACAGTTACACAGTGAGTGATCCTCACCCTGAATAAACAGTGACTCTGTATAGTTACACAGTGAGTGATCCTCACCCTGCTGAATAAACAGTGACTCTGTACAGTTACACAGTGAGTGATCCTCACCCTGAATAAACAGTGACTCTGTACAGTTACACAGTGAGTGATTCTCACCCTGCTGAATAAACAGGGACTCTGTACAGTTACACAGTGAGTGATCCTCACCCTGAATAAACAGTGACTCTGTACAGTTACACAGTGAGTGATCCTCCCCCTGAATAAACAGTGACTCTGTACAGTTACACAGTGAGTGATCCTCACCCTGAATAAACAGTGACTCTGCACAGTTACACAGTGAGTGATCCTCACCCTGCTGAATAAACAGTGACTCTCTACAGTTACACAGTGAGTGATCCTCACCCTGAATAAACAGTGACTCTGTACAGTTACACAGTGAGTGATCCTCACCCTGAATAAACAGTGACTCTGTACAGTTACACAGTGAGTGACCCTCACCCTGCTGAATAAACAGTGACTCTGTACAGTTACACAGTGAGTGATCCTCACCCTGCTGAATAAACAGTGACTCTCTACAGTTACACAGTGAGTGATCCTCACCCTGAATAAACAGTGACTCTGTACAGTTACACAGTGAGTGATCCTCACCCTGCTGAATAAACAGTGACTCTGTACAGTTACACAGTGAGTGATCCTCACCCTCCTGAATAAACAGGGACTCTGTACAGTTACACAGTGAGTGACCCTCACACTGAATAAACAGTGACTCTGTACAGTTACACAGTGAGTGATCCTCACCCTGAATAAACAGTGACTCTGTACAGTTACACAGTGAGTGATCCTCACCCTGCTGAATAAACAGTGACTCTGTACAGTTACACAGTGAGTGATCCTCACCCTGCTGAATAAACAGTGACTCTCTACAGTTACACAGTGAGTGATCCTCACCCTGAATAAACAGTGACTCTGTACAGTTACACAGTGAGTGACCCTCACCCTGCTGAATAAACAGTGACTCTGTACAGTTACACAGTGAGTGATCCTCACCCTGCTGAATAAACAGTGACTCTCTACAGTTACACAGTGAGTGATCCTCACCCTGAATAAACAGTGACTCTGTACAGTTACACAGTGAGTGATCCTCACCCTGCTGAATAAACAGTGACTCTGTACAGTTACACAGTGAGTGATCCTCACCCTGAATAAACAGTGACTGTGTACAGTTACACAGTGAGTGATCCTCACCCTGAATAAACAGTGACTCTGTACAGTTACACAGTGAGTGATCCTCACCCTGAATAAACAGTGACTCTGTACAGTTACACAGTGAGTGATCCTCACCCTGCTGAATAAACAGTGACTCTCTACAGTTACACAGTGAGTGATCCTCACCCTGCTGAATAAACAGTGACTCTGTACAGTTACACAGTGAGTGATCCTCACCCTGAATAAACAGTGACTCTGTACAGTTACACAGTGAGTGATCCTCACCCTGAATAAACAGTGACTCTGTACAGTTACACAGTGAGTGATCCTCACCCTGCTGAATAAACAGTGACTCTGTACAGTTACACAGTGAGTGATCCTCACTCTGCTGAATAAACAGTGACTCTGTACAGTTACACAGTGAGTGATCCTCGCCCTGAATAAACAGTGACTCTGTACAGTTACACAGTGAGTGATCCTCGCCCTGAATAAACAGTGACACTGTACAGTTACACAGTGAGTGACCCTCACCCTGAATAAAAAGTGACTCTGTACAGTTATACAGTGAGTGATCCTCACCCTGAATAAACAGTGACTCTGTACAGTTACACAGTGAGTGATCCTCACCCTGAATAAACAGTGACTCTGTACAGTTACACAGTGAGTGACCCTCACCCTGCTGAATAAACAGTGACTCTGTACAGTTACACAGTGAGTGATCCTCACCCTGCTGAATAAACAGTGACTCTGTACAGTTACACAGTGAGTGATCCTCGCCCTGAATAAACAGAGACTCTGTACAGTTACACAGTGAGTGATCCTCACCCTGCTGAATAAACAGTGACTCTGTACAGTTACACAGTGAGTGATCCTCGCCCTGAATAAACAGAGACTCTGTACAGTTACACAGTGAGTGATCCTCACCCTGCTGAATAAACAGTGACTCTGTACAGTTACACAGTGAGTGATCCTCACCCTGCTGAATAAACAGTGACTCTGTACAGTTACACAGTGAGTGATCCTCACCCTGAATAAACAGTGACTCTGTACAGTTACACAGTGAGTGATCCTCACCCTGAATAAACAGAGACTCTGTACAGTTACACAGTGAGTGATCCTCACCCTGCTGAATAAACAGTGGCTCTGTACAGTTACACAGTGAGTGATCCTCACCCTGAATAAACAGTGACTCTGTACAGTTACACAGTGAGTGATCCTCACCCTGAATAAACAGTGACTCTGTACAGTTACACAGTGAGTGATCCTCACCCTGAATAAACAGTGACTCTGTACAGTTACACAGTGAGCGATCATCACCCTGAATAAACAGTGACTCTGTACAGTTACACAGTGAGTGATCCTCACCCTGAATAAACAGTGACTCTGTACAGTTACACAGTGAGTGATCCTCACCCTGAATAAACAGCGACTCTGTACAGTTACACAGTGAGTGATCCTCACCCTGACTAAACAGTGACTCTGTACAGTTACACAGTGAGTGATACTCACCCTGAATAAACAGTGACTCTGTACAGTTACACAGTGAGTGATCCTCACCCTGAATAAACAGTGACTCTGTACAGTTACACAGTGAGTGATCCTCACCCTGCTGAATAAACAGTGACTCTGTACAGTTACACAGTGAGTGATCCTCACGCTGAATAAACAGTGACTCTGTACAGTTACACAGTGAGTGATCCTCACCCTGAATAAACAGTGACTCTGCACAGTTACACAGTGAGTGCTCCTCACCCTGCTGAATAAACAGTGACTCTGTACAGTTACACAGTGAGTGACCCTCACCCTGAATAAACAGTGACTCTGTACAGTTACACAGTGAGTGATCCTCACCCTGAATAAACAGTGACTCTGTACAGTTACACAGTGAGTGACCCTCACCCTGAATAATCAGTGACTCTGTACAGTTACACAGTGAGTGATCCTCACCCTGAATAAACAGTGACTCTGTACAGTTACACAGTGAGTGACCCTCACCCTGAATAAACAGTGACTCTGTACAGTTACACAGTGAGTGATCCTCACCCTGAATAAACAGTGACTCTGTACAGTTACGCAGTGAGTGATCCTCACCCTGCTGAATAAACAGTGACTCTGTACAGTTACACAGTGAGTGACCCTCACGTTGAATAAACAGAGACTCTGTACAGTTACACAGTGAGTGATCCTCACCCTGCTGAATAAACAGTGACTCTGCACAGTTACACAGTGAGTGACCCTCACCCTGCTGAATAAACAGTGACTCTGCACAGTTACACAGTGAGTGACCCTCACCCTGCTGAATAAACAGTGACTCTGTACAGTTACACAGTGAGTGATCCTCACCCTGCTGAATAAACAGTGACTCTGTACAGTTACACAGTGAGTGATCCTCACCCTGAATAAACAGTGACTTTGTACAGTTACGCAGTGAGTGATCCTCACCCTGCTGAATAAACAGTGACTCTGTACAGTTACACAGTGAGTGATCCTCACCCTGCTGAATAAACAGTGACTCTGTACAGTTACACAGTGAGTGATCCTCACCCTGAATAAACAGTGACTCTGCACAGTTACACAGTGAGTGATCCTCACCTTGCTGAGTAAACAGTGACTCTGTACAGTTACACAGTGAGTGATCCTCACCCTGAATAAACAGTGACTCTGTACAGTTACACAGTGAGTGATCCTCAACCTGCTGAATAAACAGTGACACTGTTCAGTTACACAGTGAGTGATCCTCACCCTGCTGAATAAACAGTGACTCTGTACAGTTACACAGTGAGTGATCCTCGCCCTGCTGAATAAACAGTGACTCTGTACAGTTACACAGTGAGTGATCCTCACCCTGAATAAACAGTGACTCTGTACAGTTACACAGTGAGTGATCCTCACCCTGAATAATCAGTGACTCTGTACAGTTACACAGTGAGTGACCCTCACCCTGAATAAACAGTGACTCTGTACAGTTACACAGTGAGTGATCCTCACCCTGAATAAACAGTGACTCTGTACAGTTACACAGTGAGTGATCCTCACCCTGCTGAATAAACAGTGACACTGTTCAGTTACACAGTGAGTGATCCTCACCCTGCTGAATAAACAGTGACTCTGTACAGTTACACAGTGAGTGATCCTCACCCTGCTGAATAAACAGTGACTCTGTACAGTTCCACAGTGAGTGATCCTCACCCTGCTGAATAAACAGTGACTCTGTACAGTTACACAGTGAGTGATCCTCACCCTGCTGAATAAACAGTGAATCTGTACAGTTACACAGTGAGTGATCCTCACCCTGAATAAACAGTGACTCTGTACAGTTACACAGTGAGTGATCCTCACCCTGAATAAACAGTGACTCTGTACAGTTACACAGTGAGTGATCCTCACCCTGAATAAACAGTGACTCTGTACAGTTACACAGTGAGTGATCCTCACCCTGAATAAACAGTGACTCTGTACAGTTACACAGTGAGTGATCCTCACCCTGCTGAATAAACAGTGACTCTGTACAGTTACACAGTGAGTGATCCTCACCCTGAATAAACAGTGACTCTGTACAGTTACACAGTGAGTGATCCTCACCCTGAATAAACAGTGACTCTGTACAGTTACACAGTGAGTGATCCTCACCCTGAATAAACAGTGACTCTGTACAGTTACACAGTGAGTGATCCTCACCCTGCTGAATAAACAGTGACTCTGTACAGTTACACAGTGAGTGATCCTCACCCTGAATAAACAGTGACTCTGTACAGTTACACAGTGAGTGATCCTCACCCTGCTGAATAAACAGTGACTCTGTACAGTTACACAGTGAGTGATCCACACCCTGAATAAACAGTGACACTGTACAGTTACACAGTGAGTGGCCCTCACCCTGAATAAACAGTGACTCTGTACAGTTACAATGTGAGTGATCCTCACCCTGAATAAACAGTGACTCTGTACAGTTACACAGTGAGTGATCCTCACCCTGAATAAACAGTGACTCTGTACAGTTACACAGTGAGTGATCCTCACCCTGAATAAACAGTGACTCTGTACAGTTACACAGTGAGTGATCCTCACCCTGCTGAATAAACAGTGACTCTGTACAGTTACACAGTGAGTGATCCTCACCCTGAATAAACAGAGACTCTGTACAGTTACACAGTGAGTGATCCTCACCCTGCTGAATAAACAGTGACTCTGTACAGTTACACAGTGAGTGATCCTCACGCTGAATAAACAGTGACTCTGTACAGTTACACAGTGAGTGATCCTCACCCTGCTGAATAAACAGTGACTCTGTACAGTTACACAGTGAGTGATCCTCACCCTGCTGAATAAACAGTGACTCTGTACAGTTACACAGTGAGTGATCCTCACCCTGCTGAATAAACAGTGACTCTGTACAGTTACACAGTGAGTGATCCTCACCCTGCTGAATAAACAGTGACTCTGTACAGTTACACAGTGAGTGATCCTCACCCTGCTGAATAAACAGTGACTCTGTACAGTTACACAGTGAGTGATCCTCACCCTGCTGAATAAACAGTGACTCTGTACAGTTACACAGTGAGTGATCCTCACGCTGAATAAACAGTGACTCTGTACAGTTACACAGTGAGTGATCCTCACCCTGAATAAACAGTGACTCTGTACAGTTACACAGTGAGTGATCCTCACCCTGCTGAATAAACAGTGACTCTGTACAGTTACACAGTGAGTGATCCTCACCCTGCTGAATGAACAGTGACTCTGTACAGTTACACAGTGAGTGATCCTCACCCTGAATAAACAGTGACTCTGTACAGTTACACAGTGAGTGATCCTCACCCTGCTGAATAAACAGTGACTCTGTACAGTTACACAGTGAGTGATCCTCACCCTGCTGAATAAACAGTGACTCTGTACAGTTACACAGTGAGTGATCCTCGCCCTGAATAAACAGTGACTCTGTACAGTTACACAGTGCGTGATCCTCACCCTGAATAAACAGTGACTCTGTACAGTTACACAGTGAGTGATTCTCACCCTGAATATACAGTGACTCTGTACAGTTACACAGCGAGTGATCCTCACCCTGAATAAACAGTGACTCTGTACAGTTACACTGTGAGTGACCCTCACCCTGAATAAACAGTGACTCTGTACAGTTACACAGCGAGTGATCCTCACCCTGAATAAACAGTGACTCTGTACAGTTACACTGTGAGTGACCCTCACCCTGAATAAACAGTGACTCTGTACAGTTACACAGTGAGTGACCCTCACCCTGAATAAACAGTGACTCTGTACAGTTACACAGTGAGTGATCCTCACCCTGCTGAATAAACAGTGACTCTGTACAGTTACACAGTGAGTGATCCTCACCCTGCTGAATAAACAGTGACTCTGTACAGTTACACAGTGAGTGATCCTCACCATGCTGAATAAACAGTGACTCTGTACAGTTACACAGTGAGTGATCCTCACCCTGCTGAATAAACAGTGACTCTGTACAGTTACACAGTGAGTGATCCTCACCCTGAATAAACAGTGACTCTGTACAGTTACACAGTGAGTGATCCTCACCCTGCTGAATAAACAGCGACTCTGTACAGTTACACAGTGAGTGATCCTCACCCTGAATAAACAGTGACTCTGTACAGTTACACAGTGAGTGATCCTCACCCTGCTGAATAAACAGTGACTCTGTACAGTTACACAGTGAGTGATCCTCACCCTGAATAAACAGTGACTCTGTACAGTTACACAGCGAGCCTGACTCACCTCTGGAGAGTTGTTGGGATGCGAGGGGGCAGTTCCATTCTGAGTAGGGGCGCCGTTATTCGGGGAGCTGGGTGCAGAGGCATCACTGCTGCCGATCGGGGAGGGGTCTTCATCACGGCGAGAGAGGGGGAGAGAGAATGGATTGCGTTAGAACGTGGAGCGCGCAAAGACAGACGCCCGCGTACAAGCAGACCGTCGCTCCCTGGCCTCAATCTCGGACGTGCGCGGATGCCAGGTCGGGGAAGGTCGGCCGACTGCGTCGCTCTCCTCCTGACGGCCAACGCAGACGGCAGCCCCAGGGAGAGGGATGGGCGCCCAGGCAATGTACACGCAGAGGGCCGTGCAAACACACGTGTGCGCACGCAGCGACACGCACCCGCCACTCAGAATTAAGGGTGCCTGAACACCGATACGAACTCACACTCAAAAAGACACACACCTCACACACAGCTCTCTCACACACACTCACTCTCTCTCAGCGACTCTCTCTAGAGCTCTCTCAGCTCACACTCTCTCTCTCAGCAAGACTCTCAGCTCTCACACACTCTCTCTCACTACACTCTCACACACACTCACACACACTCTCTCTCACACACTCTCTCTCACGACACAGCTCTCTCTCACACACAGCTCTCACACAACACTCTCTCTCTCTCACACACTCTCTCTCACACACTCTCTCTCACACACTCTCTCTCACACACTCTCGCTCACACACACACTCTCTCAGCACACACTCTCTCACACACACTCTCTCACACTCCTCTCTCACACACCTCTCTCACACACACTCTCTCTCACACACACTCTCTCACACACTCTCTCTCACAGCACACTCTCTCACACGACATCTCTCTCACACACTCTCTCTCACACACTCTCTCTCACACACTCACTCTCTCTACACACACTCTCTCTCACACACTCTCTCTCTCACACAGCTCATCTCTCACACACACCTCTCTCACACACTCTCTACACTCTCTCTCAGCACACTCACTCTCTCTCTCACACAGCACTCTCTCACACACTCTCTCTCCACACACTCGCTCATCTCTACACACTCTCTCTCTCACACAAGCAACACACTCTCTCAACACTCACTCTCTCACACTCTCTCTCACACACTCTCTCACACACTCTCTCTCACTCACTCTCTCACACTCTCTCTCTCACACGACTCACTCTCACTCACTCTCGCACACACACTCTCTCACACTCACTCACTCACTCACACCTCTCTCACACACTCTCTCACACTCTCTCTCACACTCTCTCGACACACTCTCTCTCTCACACACACTCTCTCTCACACACTCTCTCTCACACACTCTCTCCTAGCGATCACACAGCCTCTCTCAGCGACTCTCTCGCTCTCACAGCTCTCTCTCTCACACAGCTCTCTCTCACACACTCTCCTCGCACGACTCTCTCTCTCGACACTCTCATCACACCTCTCTCTCACACACTCTCTCCTCTCTCACACACTCTCTCTCTCCACACTCGCTCTCTCACTCTCTCAGCACACTCTCTCTCACACACTCTCTCACACACACTCTCTCACACTCTCTCTCACACACACTCTCTCACACACGATCTCTCTCACACCTCGCGCTCTC
>NW_027308220.1:0-150000 GCF_047496885.1 Scyliorhinus torazame
GGGGTACGGGTTCCACACACACTGGCTCTCACTGGGGTACGGGTCCCACACACACTTACTCTCACTGGGGTACGGGTCCCACACACACTGACTCTCACTGGGGTACGGGTCCAACACACACTGACTCTCACTGGGGTACAGGTCCCACAAACACTGACTCTCTCTGGGGTAAGGGTCCCACACACACTGACTCTCACTGGGGTACGGGTCCCACACACACTGACTCTCACTGGGGTATGGTACCTCACACACTGACACTCACTAGGGTACGGGTTCCACACACACTGACTCTCACTGGGGTACGGGTCCCACACACACTGACTCTCACTGGGGTACGGGTCCCACACACACTCACTCTCACTGGGGTACAGTTCCACACATACTGACTCTCAATGGGGTACGTGTCCCACACACACTGACTCTCACTGGGATACGGGTCCAACACACACTGACTCTCACTGGGGTACAGGTCCCACAAACACTGACTCTCTCTGGGGTAAGGGTCCCACACACACTGACTCTCACTGGGGTACAGTTCCACACACACTGACTCTCACTGGGGTCCGGGTCCCACACACACTGTCTCTCACTGGGGTATGGGTACCTCACACACTGACACTCACTAGGGTACGGGTTCCACACACACTGACTCTCACTGGGGTACGGGTCCCTCACACATTGACTCTCACTGGGGTACGGGTCCCACACACACTGACTCTCACTGGGGTATGGGTCCCCCACATAATGGCTCTCACTGGGGTACGGGTCCCACACACACTGACTCTCACTGGGGTACGGGTTCCACACACACTGACTCTCACTGGGGTAGGGGTCCCACACACACTGACTCTCACTGGGGTACGGGTCCCACACACACTGACTGTCACTGGGGTTTGGGTTCCACACACACTGACTCTCACTGGGGTACGGGTCCCACACAGACTGACTCTCACTGGGGTACGGGTCCCACACACACTGACTCTCACTGGGGTACGTGTCCCACACACACTGACTATCACTGGGGTATGGGTCCCACACACACTGACTCTCACTGGGGTACAGGTCCCACACACACACTGACTCTCACTGGGGTAGGGGTCCCACACACACTGACTCTCACTGGGGTACGGGTCCCACAGACACTGACTCTCACTGGGGTACGGGTCCCACACACCGACTCTCACTGGGGTACGTGTCCCACACACACTGACTCTCACTGGGGTACAGTTCCACACATACTGACTCTCACTGGGGTACGGGTTCCACACACACTGACTCTCACTGGGGTACAGTTCCACACATACTGACTCTCACTGGGGTACGGGTTCCACACACACTAACTCTCACTGGGGTACGGGTCCCACACACACTGACTCTCACTGGGGTACGGGACCCACACACACTGACTCTCAATGGGGTACGTGTCCCACACACACTGACTCTCACTGGGGTACAGTTCCACACATACTGACTCTCACTGGGGTACGGGTTCCACACACACTGACTCTCACTGGGGTACGGGTCCCACACACACTGACTCTCACTGGGGTACGGGTGCCACACACACTGACACTCACTGGGGTACGGGTCCCACACACACTGACTCTCACTTTGGTACGATTCTCACACACACTGACTCTCACAGGGGTACGGGTCCCACACACACTGACTCTCACAGTGGTAAGAGTCCCACACACACTGATTCTCACTGGGGTACGGGTCCCACACACGCTGACTCTCACTGGGGTACAATTCCACACACACTGACTCTCACTGGGGTACGGGTTCCACACACACTGACTCCCACTGGGGTACAGGTCCCACACACACTGACTCTCACTGGGGTACGGGTCCCACACACACTGACTCTCACTGAGGTACGGGTCCCACACACACTGACTCTCACTGGGGTACGGGTCCCACACACACTGACTCTCACTGGGGTAGGGGTCCCACGCACACTGACTCTCACTGGCGTACAGGTCCCACACACACTGACTCTCACTGGGGTATGGGACCCACACACACTGATTCTCACTGGCGTACGGGTCCCACACACACTGACTCTCACTGGGGTACGGGTCCCACACACACTGTCTGTCACTGGGGTACGGGTCCCACACACACTGACTCTCACTGGGGCACGGGTTCCACACACACTCACTCTCACTGGGGTAAGGATCCCACACACACTGACTCTCACAGTGGTAAGAGTCCCACACACACTGACTCTCACTGGGGTACGGGTCCCACACACGCTGACTCTCACTGGGGTACAATTCCACACACACTGACTCTCACTGGGGTACGGGTTCCACACACACTGACTCCCACTGGGGTACAGGTCCCACACACACTGACGCTCACTGGGGTACGGGTCCCACACACACTGACTCTCACTGAGGTACGGGTCCCACACACACTGACTCTCACTGGGGTAGGGGTCCCAAACACACTGATTCTCACTGGGGTATGCGTCCCACACACACTGACTCTCACTGGGGTATGGGTCCCACACACACTGACTCTCACTGGGGTACAGGTCCCACACACACTGACTCTCACTGGGGTATGGGACCCACACACACTGATTCTCACTGGCGTACGGGTCCCACACACACTGACTCTCACTGGGGTACGGGTCCCACACACACTGTCTGTCACTGGGGTACGGGTCCCACACACACTGACTCTCACTGGGGTACGGGTTCCACACACACTCACTCTCACTGGGGTAAGGATTCCACACGCACTGACTCTCACTGGGGTATGGGTTCCACACACACTGACTCTCACTGGGGTACGGGTCCCACACCCACTGACTCTCACTGGGGTACGGGTCCCACACACCGACTCTCACTGGGGTACGGGTCCCACACACACTGACTCCCACTGGGGTACGGGTTCCACACACACTGACTCTCTCACTGGGGTATGGGTCCCACACACACTGACTCTCACTGGGGTACGGGTCCCACACACACTGACTCTCACTGGGGTACGGGTACCGCACACTGACTCTCACTGGGGTACGGGTCCCACAAACACTGACTCTCACTGGGGTACGGGTACCGCACACTGACTCTCACTGGGGTACGGGTCCCACACACACTGACTCTCACTGGGGTACGGGTCCCACACACACTGACTCTCACTGGGGTACGGGTCCCACACACACTGACTCTCACTGGGGTAGGGGTCCCACACACACTGACTCTCACTGAGGTAAGGATCCCACACACACTGACTCTCACTGTGGTAGGGGTTCCACACACACTGACTCTCACTGGGGTAAGGATCCCACACGCACTGACTCTCACTGGGGTACGGGTACCACACACACTGACTCTCACTGGGGTATGGGTTCCACACGCACTGACTCTCACTGTGGTAGGGGTTCCACACACACTGACTCTCAATGGGGTATGGGTTCCACACGCACTGACTCTCACTGTGGTAGGGGTTCCACACACACTGACTCTCACTGGGGTATGGGTTCCACACACACTGACTCTCACTGGGGTACGGGTCCCACACACACTGACTCTCACTGGGGTACGGGTCCCACAGACACTGACTCTCACTGGGGTACGGGTACCACACACACTGACTCTCATTGGTGTACGGGTCCCACACACACTGACTCTCACTGGGGTACGGGTCCCACACACACTGACTCTTACTGGGGTACAGTTCCACACACACTGACTCTCACTGGGGCACGGGTCCCACACACACACTCTCACTGGTGTACGGGTCCCACACACACTGACTTTCACTGGGGTATGGGTTCCACACACACTGACTCTCACTGGGGTACGGGTCCCACACACATTGACTCTCACTGGGGTATGGGTCCCACACACACTGACTCTCACTGGGGTACGGGTTCCACACACACTGACTCTCACTGGGGTACGGGTCCCACACACACTGACTCTCACTGGGGTAGGGGTTCCACACACACTGACTCTCACTGGGGTACGGGTCCCACACACACTGACTCTCACTGGGGTACGGGTCCCACACACACTGACTCTCACTGGGATACGGGTCCCACACACACTGACTCTCACTGGGGTACGGGTCCCACACACACTGACTCTCACTGGGGAAAGGGTTCCACACACACTGACTCTCACTGGGGTACAGTTCCACTCACACTGACTCTCACCGGGGTACGGGTTCCACACACACTGACTCTGACTGGGGTACGGGTCCCACACACACTGACTCTCACTGGGGTAGGGTTCCCACACACACTGACTCCCACTGGGGTGTGGGTTCCACACACACTGACTCTCACTTGGCTACGGGTTCCACACACACTGACTCTCACTGGGGTACGGATGCCACACACGCTGACTCTCACTGGGGTACGGGTTCCTCACACACTGACTCTCACTGGGGTACGGGTCCCACACACACTGACTCTCACTGGGGTACGGGTCCCACACAGACTGACTCTCACTGGGGTACGGGTCCCACACACACTGACTCTCACTGGGGTACAGGTCCCACACACACACTGACACTCACTGGGGTAGGGGTCCCACACACACTGACTCTCACTGTGGTACGGGCCCCACAGACACTGACTCTCACTGGGGTACGGGTCCCACACACCGACTCTCACTGGGGTACGTGTCCCACACACACTGACTCTCACTGGGATAGGGGTCCCACACACACTGACTCTCACTGGGGTACGGGTCCCACACACACTGACTCTCATTGGGGTACGGGTCCCACACACACTGACTCTCACTGGGGTACGGGTCCCACACACACTGACTCTCACTGGGGTATGGTTCCCCACACACTGACTCTCACTGGGGTACGGGTCCCCCACATAATGACTCTCACTGGGGTACGGGTCCCACACACACTGACTCTCACTGGGGTACGGATCCCACACACACTGACTCTCACTGGGGTACGGGACCCACACACACTGACTCTCAATGGGGTACGTGTCCCACACACACTGACTCTCACTGGGGTACAGTTCCACACACACTGACTCTCACTGGGGTACAGTTCCACACATACTGACTCTCACTGGGGTACGGGTTCCACACACACTGGCTCTCACTGAGGTACGGGTCCCACACACACTTACTCTCACTGGGGTACGGGACCCACACACACTGACTCTCACTGGGGTACGGGACCAACACACACTGACTCTCACTGGGGTACAGGTCCCACAAACACTGACTCTCTCTGGGGTAAATGTCCCACACACACTGACTCTCACTGGGGTACGGGTCCCACACACACTGACTCTCACTGGGGTATGGGTACCTCACACACTGACACTCACTAGGGTACGGGTTCCACACACACTGACTCTCACTGGGGTACGGGTCCCACACACACTGACTCTCACTGGGGTACGGGTCCCACACACACTCACTCTCACTGCGGTACGGGTCCCCCACACACTGACTCTCAATGGGGTACGGGTCCCACACACACTGACTCTCACTGGGGTACGGGTCCCCCACATAATGGCTCTCACTGGGGTACGGGTCCCACACACACTGACTCTCACTGGGGTACGGGTTCCACACACACTGACTCTCACTGGGGTAGGGGTCCCACACACACTGACTCTCACTGGGGTACGGGTCCCACACACACAGACTGTCACTGGGGTTTGGGTTCCACACACACTGACTCTCACTGGGGTACGGGTCCCACTCAGACTGACTCTCACTGGGGTACGGGTCCCACACACACTGACTCTCACTGGGGTACGTGTCCCACACACACTGACTATCACTGGGGTATGGGTCCCACACACACTGACTCTCACTGGGGTACAGGTCCCACACACACACTGACTCTCACTGGGGTAGGGGTCCCACACACACTGACTCTCACTGGGGTACGGGTCACACAGACACTGACTCTCACTGGGGCACGGGTCCCACACACCGACTCTCACTGGGGTACGTGTCCCACACACACTGACTCTCACTGGGGTACGGGTTCCACACACACTGACTCTCACTGGGGTACGCGTCCCACACACACTGACTCTCATTGGTGTACGGGTCCCACACACACTGACTCTCACTGGGGTACGGGTCCCACACACACTGACTCTCACTGGGGTACGGTTCCCCACACACTGACACTCAATGGGGTACGGGACCCCCATATAATGACTCTCACTGGGGTACGGGTCCCACACACACTGACTCTCACTGGGGTACGGGTTCCACACACACTGACTCTCACTGGGGTAGGGGTCCCACACACACTGACTCTCACTGGGGTACGGGTCCCACACACACTGACTCTCACTGGGGTACGGGTCCCACACACACTCACTCTCACTGCGGTACGGGTCCCCCACACACTGACTCTCACTGGGGTACGGGTCCCACACACACTGACTCTCACTGGGGTACGGGTCCCCCACATAATGGCTCTCACTGGGGTACGGGTCCCACACACACTGACTCTCACTGGGGTACGGGTTCCACACACACTGACTCTCACTGGGGTAGGGGTCCCACACACACTGACTCTCACTGGGGTACGGGTCCCACACACACTGACTCTCGCTGGGGTACGGGTCCCACACACACTGACTCTCACTGGGGCAATGGTCCCACACACACTGACTCTCACTGGGGTACTGGTTCCACACACACTGACTCTCACTGGGGTATGGGTTCCACACACACTGACTCTCAGTGGGGTACGGGTTCCACACACACTGACTGTCACTGGGGTAGGGGTTCCACACAGACTGACTCTCACTGGGGTACGGGTCCCACACACACTGACTCTCGCTGGGGTACGTGTCCCACAAACACTGACTATCACTGGGGTATGGGTCCCAACAACACTGACTCTCACTGGGGTACAGGTCCCACACACACACTGACACTCACTGGGGTAGGGGTACCACACACACTGACTCTCACTGTGGTACGGGCCCCACAGACACTGACTCTCATTGGTGTACGGGTCCCACACACCGACTCTCACTGGGGTACGTGTCCCACACACACTGACTCTCACTGGGGTACGGTTCCCCACACACTGACTCTCACTGGGGTACGTGTCCCCCACATAATGACTCTCACTGGGGTACGGGTCCCACACACACTGACTCTCACTGGGGTACGGATCCCACACACACTGACTCTCACTGGGGTACGGGACCCACACACACTGACTCTCAATGGGGTACGTGTCCCACACACACTGACTCTCACTGGGGTACAGTTCCACACATAGTGACTCTCACTGGGGTAGGGGTTCCACACACACTGACTCTCACTGGGGTACGGGTTGCACACACACTGACTCTCACTGGGGTACGGGTCCCACACACACTGACTCTCACTGGGGTACGGGTGCCACACACACTGACTCTCACTGGGGTAGGGGTTCCACACACACTGACTCTCACTGGGGTACGGGTTCCACACACACTGACTCTCACTGGGGTAAGGGTCCCACAAACACTGACTCTCTCTGGGGTACAGGTCCCACACACACTGACTCTCACTGGAGTACGGGTCCCACAAACACTTACTCTCACTGGGGTACGGGTCCCACACACACTGACTCTCAGTGGGGTACGGGTCCAACACACACTGACTCTCACTGCGGTACAGGTCCCACAAACACTGACTCTCTCTGGGGTAAGGGTCCCACACACACTGACTCTCACTGGGGTACGGGTCCCACACACACTTACTCTCACTGGGGTATGGGTACCTCACACACTGACACTCACTAGGGTACGGGTTCCACACACACTGACTCTCACTGGGTTACGGGTCCCACACACACTGACTCTCACTGGGGTACGGGTCCCACACACACTCACTCTCACTGCGGTACGGCTCCCCCACACACTGACTCTCACTGGGGTACGGGTCCCACACACACTGACTCTCACTGGGGTACGGGTCCCCCACATAATGGCTCTCACTGGGATACGGGTCCCACACACACTGACTCTCACTGGGGTACGGGTTCCACACACACTGACTCTCACTGGGGTAGGGGTCCCACACACACTGACTCTCACTGGGGTACGGGTCCCACACACACTGACTGTCACTGGGGTTTGGGTTCCACACACACTGACTCTCACTGGGGTACGGGTCCCACACAGACTGACTCTCACTGGGGTACGGGTCCCACACACACTGACTCTCACTGGGGTACGTGTCCCACACACACTGACTATCACTGGGGTATGGGTCCCACACACACTGACTCTCACTGGGGTACAGGTCCCACACACACACTGACTCTCACTGGGGTAGGGGTCCCACACACACTGACTCTCACTGGGGTACGGGTCCCACACACCGACTCTCACTGGGGTACGTGTCCCACACACACTGACTCTCACTGGGGTACGGGTCCCACACACACTGACTCTCATTGGTGTACGGGTCCCACACACACTGACTCTCACTGGGGTACGGGTCCCACACACACTGACTCTCACTGGGGTACGGTTCCCCACACACTGACTCTCACTGGGGTACGGGACCCCCACATAATGACTCTCACTGGAGTACGGGTCCCACACACACTGACTCTCACTGGGGTACGGGACCCACACACACTGACTCTCAATGGGGTACGTGTCCCACACACACTGACTCTCACTGGGGTACGGGACCCACACACACTGACTCTCAATGGGGTACGGGACCCACACACACTGACTCTCACTGGGGTACGGGACCCACACACACTGTCTCTCAATGGGGTACGGGTTCCACACACACTGACTCTCACTGGGGTAGGGGTTCCACACAGACTGACTCTCACTGGGGTAGGGGTTCCACACAGACTGACTCTCACTGGGGTATGGGTCCCAACAACACTGACTCTCACTGGGGTACAGGTCCCACACACACACTGACACTCACTGGGGTACGGGACCCACACACACTGACTCTCAATGGGGTACGTGTCCCACACACACTGACTCTCACTGGGGTACAGTTCCACACATACTGACTCTCAATGGGGTACGTGTCCCACACACACTGACTCTCACTGGGGTACAGTTCCACACATACTGACTCTCACTGGGGTACGGGTCCCACACACACTGACTCTCACTGGGGTACGGGTGCCACACACACTGACACTCACTGGGGTACGGGTCCCACACACACTGACTCTCACTTTGGTACGATTCTCACACACACTGACTCTCACAGGGGTACGGGTCCCACACACTCTGACTCTCACAGTGGTAAGAGTCCCACACACACTGACTCTCACTGGGGTACGGGTCCCACACACACTGACTCTCACTGGGGTACGGGTTCCACACACACTGACTCTCACTGGGGTAGGGGTCCCACACACACTGACTCTCACTGGGGTACGGGTCCCACACACACTGACTCTCACTGGGGTACGGGTCCTACACACACTCACTCTCACTGTGGTACGGGTCCCCCACACACTGACTCTCACTGGGGTACGGGTCCCACACACACTGACTCTCACTGGGGTACGGGTCCCCCACATAATGGCTCTCACTGGGGTACGGGTCCCACACACACTGACTCTCACAGGGGTACGGGTTCCACACACACTGACTCTCACTGGGGTAGGGGTCCCACACACACTGACTCTCACTGGGGTACGGGTCCCACACACACTGACTCTCACTGGGGCAATGGTCCCACACACACTGACTCTCACTGGGGTACGGGTTCCACACACACTGACTCTCACTGGGGTACGGGTTCCACACACACTGACTCTCACTGGGGTAGGGGTCCCACACACACTGACTCTCACTGGGGTACGGGTCCCACACACACTGACTCTCACTGGGGTACGGGTCCTACACACACTCACTCTCACTGCGGTACGGGTCCCCCACACACTGACTCTCACTGGGGTACGGGTCCCACACACACTTACTCTCACTGGGGTACGGGTCCCCCACATAATGGCTCTCACTGGGGTACGGGTCCCACACACACTGACTCTCACTGGGGTACGGGTTCCACACACACTGACTCTCACTGGGGTAGGGGTCCCACACACACTGACTCTCACTGGGGTACGGGTCCCACACACACTAACTCTCCCTGGGGCAATGGTCCCACACACACTGACTCTCACTGGGGTACGGGTTCCACACACACTGACTCTCACTGGGGTATGGGTTCCACACACACTGACTCTCAGTGGGGTACGGGTTCCACACACACTGACTCTCACTGGGGAAAGGGTTCCACACACACTGACTCTCACTGGGGAAAGGGTTCCACACACACTGACTCTCACTGGGGTAGGGGTCCCACACACACTGACTCTCACTGGGGTACGGGTCCCACACACACTGACTCTCACTGGGGTACGGGTCCCACACACACTGACTCTCACTGGGGTACGGGTTCCACACACACTGACTCTCACTGGGGTACGGGTCCCACACACACTGACTCTCACTGGGGTACGGGTCCCACACACACTGACTCTCACTGGGGTACGGGTCCCACACACACTGACTGTCACTGGGGTTTGGGTTCCACACACACTGACTCTCACTGGGGTACGGGTTCCACACAGACTGACTCTCACTGGGGTACGGGTCCCACACACACTGACTCTCGCTGGGGTACGTGTCCCACACACACTGACTATCACTGGGGTATGGGTCCCAACAACACTGACTCTCACTGGGGTACAGGTCCCACACACACACTGACACTCACTGGGGTAGGGGTCCCACACACACTGACTCTCACTGTGGTACGGGCCCCACACACACACTGACACTCACTGGGGTAGGGGTCCCACACACACTGACTCTCACTGTGGTACGGGCCCCACAGACACTGACTCTCACTGGGGTACGGGTCCCACACACCGACTCTCACTGGGGTACGTGTCCCACACACACTGACTCTCACTGGGGTACGGGTCCCACACACACTGACTCTCACTGGGGTACGGGTCCCACACACACTGACTCTCATTGGTGTACGGGTCCCACACACACTGACTCTCACTGGGGTACGGGTCCCACACACACTGACTCTCACTGGGGTACGGTTCCCCACACACTGACTCTCACTGGGGTACGGGTCCCCCACATAATGACTCTCACTGGGGTACGGGTCCCACACACACTGACTCTCACTGGGGTACGGATCCCACACACACTGACTCTCACTGGGGTACGGGACCCACACACACTGACTCTCAATGGGGTACGTGTCCCACACACACTGACTCTCATTGGGGTACAGTTCCACACATACTGACTCTCAATGGGGTACGTGTCCCATACACACTGACTCTCACTGGGGTACAGTTCCACACATTCTGACTCTCACTGGGGTACGGGTTCCACACACACTGACTCTCACTGGGGTACGGGTTCCACACACACTGACTCTCACTGGGGTACGGGTCCCACACACACTGACTCTCACTGGGGTACGGGTCCCACACACACTGACTCTCACAGTGGTAAGAGTCCCACGCAAACTGACTCTCACTGGGGTAGGCGTTCCACACACACTGACTCTCACTGGGGTACGGGTTCCACACACACTGGCTCTCACTGGGGTACGGGTCCCACACACACTTACTCTCACTGGGGTACGGGTCCCACACACACTGACTCTCACTGGGATACGGGTCCAACACACACTGACTCTCACTGGGGTACAGGTCCCACAAACACTGACTCTCTCTGGGGTAAGGGTCCCACACACACTGACTCTCACTGGGGTACGGGTCCCACACACACTGACTCTCACTGGGGTATGGGTACCTCACACACTGACACTCACTGGGGTACGGGTTCCACACACACTGACTCTCACTGGGGTACGGGTCCCACACACACTGACTCTCACTGGGGTACGGGTCCCACACACACTGACTCTCACTGGGGTAAGGATCCGACACGCACTGACTCTCACTGTGGTAGGGGTACCACACACACTGACTCTCACTGGGGTATGGGTTCCACACGCACTGACACTCACTGGGGTACGGGTACCACACACACTGACTCTCACTGGAGTATGGGTTCCACACGCACTGACACTCACTGTGGTAGGGGTTCCACACACACTGACTCTCACTGGGGTATGGGTTCCACACGCACTGACTCTCACTGTGGTAGGGGTTCCACACACACTGACTCTCACTGGGGTATGGGTTCCACACACACTGACTCTCACTGGGGTACGGGTCCCACACACACTGACTCTCACTGGGGTACGGGTCCCACAGACACTGACTCTCACTGGGGTACGGGTACCACACACACTGACTCTCATTGGTGTACGGGTCCCACACACACTGACTCTCACTGGGGTACGGGTCGCACACACACTGACTCTCACTGGGGTACGGGTCCCACAGACACTGACTCTCACTGGGGTACGGGTACCACACACACTGACTCTCATTGGTGTACGGGTCCCACACACACTGACTCTCACTGGGGTACGGGTCCCACACACACTGACTCTTACTGGGGTACAGTTCCACACACACTGACTATCACTGGGGTATGGGTCCCACACACACTGACTCTCACTGGGGTACAGGTCCCACACACACACTGACTCTCACTGGGGTACGGGTCCCACAGACACTGACTCTCACTGGGGTACGGGTCCCACACACCGACTCTCACTGGGGTACGTGTCCCACACACACTGACTCTCACTGGGGTACTGGTTCCACACACACTGACTCTCACTGGGGTACGGGTCCCACACACACTGACTCTCATTGGTGTACGGGTCCCACACACACTGACTCTCACTGGGGTACGGGTCCCACACACACTGACTCTCACTGGGGTACGGTTCCCCACACACTGACTCTCACTGGGGTACGGGACCCCCACATAATGACTCTCACTGGAGTACGGGTCCCACACACACTGACTCTCAATGGGGTACGTGTCCCACACACACTGACTCTCACTGGGGTACAGTTCCACACATACTGACTCTCACAGGGGTAGGGGTCCCACACACACTGACTCTCACTGGGGTACAGGTCCCACACACACAGACTGTCACTGGGGTTTGGGTTCCACACACACTGACTCTCACTGGGGTACGGGTCCCACACAGACTGACTCTCACTGGGGTACGGGTCCCACACACACTGACTCTCACTGGGGTACGTGTCCCACACACACTGACTATCACTGGGGTATGGGTCCCACACACACTGACTCTCACTGGGGTACAGGTCCCACACACACACTGACTCTCACTGGGGTAGGGGTCCCACACACACTGACTCTCACTGGGGTACGGGTCACACAGACACTGACTCTCACTGGGGTACGGGTCCCACACACCGACCCTCACTGGGGTACGTGTCCCACACACACTGACTCTCACTGGGGTACGGGTTCCACACACACTGACTCTCACTGGGGTACGCGTCCCACACACACTGACTCTCATTGGTGTACGGGTCCCACACACACTGACTCTCACTGGGGTACGGGTCCCACACACACTGACTCTCACTGGGGTACGGTTCCCCACACACTGACTCTCACTGGGGTACGGGACCCCCATATAATGACTCTCACTGGGGTACGGGTCCCACACACACTGACTCTCACTGGGGTACGGGTTCCACACACACTGACTCTCACTGGGGTAGGGGTCCCACACACACTGACTCTCACTGGGGTACGGGTCCCACACACACTGACTCTCACTGGGGTACGGGTCCCACACACACTCACTCTCACTGCGGTACGGGTCCCCCACACACTGACTCTCACTGGGGTACGGGTCCCACACACACTGACTCTCACTGGGGTACGGGTCCCCCACATAATGGCTCTCACTGGGGTACGGGTCCCACACACACTGACTCTCACTGGGGTACGGGTTCCACACACACTGACTCTCACTGGGGTAGGGGTCCCACACACACTGACTCTCACTGGGGTACGGGTTCCACACACACTGACTCTCACTGGGGTATGGGTTCCACACACACTGACTCTCAGTGGGGTACGGGTTCCACACACACTGACTGTCACTGGGGAAAGGGTTCCACACACACTGACTCTCACTGGTGTACGGGTTCCACACACACTGACTCTCACTGGGGTACGGGTTCCCCACACACTGACTCTCACTGGGGTACGGGTCCCACACACACTGACTCCCACTGGGGCTATGGTCCCACACACACTGACTCTCACTGGGGTACGGGTTCCACACACACTGACTCTCACTGGGGTATGGGTTCCACACACACTGACTCTCAGTGGGGTACGGGTTCCACACACACTGACTGTCACTGGGGAAAGGGTTCCACACACACTGACTCTCACTGGTGTACGGGTTCCACACACACAGACTCTCACTGGGGTACGGGTCCCACACACACTGACTCTCACTGGGGTACGGGTCCCACACACACTGACTCTCACTGGGGTTTGGGTTCCACACACACTGACTCTCACTGGGGTAGGGGTTCCACACAGACTGACTCTCACTGGGGTACGGGTCCCACACACACTGACTCTCGCTGGGGTACGTGTCCCACACACACTGACTATCACTGGGGTATGGGTCCCAACAACACTGACTCTCACTGGGTACAGGTCCCACACACACACTGACACTCACTGGGGTACGGGACCCACACACACTGACTCTCAATGGGGTACGTGTCCCACACACACTGACTCTCACTGGGGTACAGTTCCACACATACTGACTCTCAATGGGGTACGTGTCCCACACACACTGACTCTCACTGGGGTACAGTTCCACACATACTGACTCTCACTGGGGTACGGGTTCCACACACACTGACTCTCACTGGGGTACGGGTCCCACACACACTGACTCTCACTGGGGTACGGGTGCCACACACACTGACACTCACTGGGGTACGGGTCCCACACACACTGACTCTCACTTTGGTACGATTCTCACACACACTGACTCTCACAGGGGTACGGGTCCCACACACACTGACTCTCACAGTGGTAAGAGTCCCACACACACTGACTCTCACTGGGGTACGGGTCCCACACACACTGACTCTCACTGGGGTACGGGTTCCACACACACTGACTCTCACTGGGGTAGGGGTCCCACACACACTGACTCTCACTGGGGTACGGGTCCCACACACACTGACTCTCACTGGGGTACGGGTCCTACACACACTCACTCTCACTGCGGTACGGGTCCCCCACACACTGACTCTCACTGGGGTACGGGTCCCACACACACTGACTCTCACTGGGGTACGGGTCCCCCACATAATGGCTCTCACTGGGGTACGGGTCCCACACACACTGACTCTCACAGGGGTACGGGTTCCACACACACTGACTCTCACTGGGGTAGGGGTCCCACACACACTGACTCTCACTGGGGTATGGGTCCCACACACACTGACTCTCACTGGGGCAATGGTCCCACACACACTGACTCTCACTGGGGTACGGGTTCCACACACACTGACTCTCACTGGGGTAGGGGTCCCACACACACTGACTCTCACTGGGGTACGGGTCCCACACACACTGACTCTCACTGGGGTACGGGTCCTACACACACTCACTCTCACTGCGGTACGGGTCCCCCACACACTGACTCTCACTGGGGTACGGGTCCCACACACACTGACTCTCACTGGGGTACGGGTCCCCCACATAATGGCTCTCACTGGGGTACGGGTCCCACACACACTGACTCTCACTGGGGTACGGGTTCCACACACACTGACTCTCACTGGGGTAGGGGTCCCACACACACTGACTCTCACTGGGGTACGGGTCCCACACACACTAACTCTCCCTGGGGCAATGGTCCCACACACACTGACTCTCACTGGGGTACGGGTTCCACACACACTGACTCTCACTGGGGTATGGGTTCCACACACACTGACTCTCAGTGGGGTACGGGTTCCACACACACTGACTCTCACTGGGGAAAGGGTTCCACACACACTGACTCTCACTGGGGAAAGGGTTCCACACACACTGACTCTCACTGGGGTAGGGGTCCCACACACACTGACTCTCACTGGGGTACGGGTCCCACACACACTGACTGTCACTGGGGTTTGGGTTCCACACACACTGACTCTCACTGGGGTACGGGTTCCACACAGACTGACTCTCACTGGGGTACGGGTCCCACACACACTGACTCTCGCTGGGGTACGTGTCCCACACACACTGACTATCACTGGGGTATGGGTCCCAACAACACTGACTCTCACTGGGGTACAGGTCCCACACACACACTGACACTCACTGGGGTAGGGGTCCCACACACACTGACTCTCACTGTGGTACGGGCCCCACACACACACTGACACTCACTGGGGTAGGGGTCCCACACACACTGACTCTCACTGTGGTACGGGCCCCACAGACACTGACTCTCACTGGGGTACGGGTCCCACACACCGACTCTCACTGGGGTACGTGTCCCACACACACTGACTCTCACTGGGGTACGGGTCCCACACACACTGACTCTCACTGGGGTACGGGTCCCACACACACTGACTCTCATTGGTGTACGGGTCCCACACACACTGACTCTCACTGGGGTACGGGTCCCACACACACTGACTCTCACTGGGGTACGGTTCCCCACACACTGACTCTCACTGGGGTACGGGTCCCCCACATAATGACTCTCACTGGGGTACGGGTCCCACACACACTGACTCTCACTGGGGTATGGATCCCACACACACTGACTCTCACTGGGGTACGGATCCCACACACACTGACTCTCACTGGGGTACGGGACCCACACACACTGACTCTCAATGGGGTACGTGTCCCACACACACTGACTCTCATTGGGGTACAGTTCCACACATACTGACTCTCAATGGGGTACGTGTCCCACACACACTGACTCTCACTGGGGTACAGTTCCACACATTCTGACTCTCACTGGGGTACGGGTTCCACACACACTGACTCTCACTGGGGTACGGGTTCCACACACACTGACTCTCACTGGGGTACGGGTCCCACACACACTGACTCTCACTGGGGTACGGGTGCCACACACACTGACTCTCACAGGGGTACGGGTCCCACACACACTGACTCTCACAGTGGTAAGAGTCCCACGCAAACTGACTCTAACTGGGGTAGGCGTTCCACACACACTGACTCTCACTGGGGTACGGGTTCCACACACACTGGCTCTCACTGGGGTACGGGTCCCACACACACTTACTCTCACTGGGGTACGGGTCCCACACACACTGACTCTCACTGGGATACGGGTCCAACACACACTGACTCTCACTGGGGTACAGGTCCCACAAACACTGACTCTCTCTGGGGTAAGGGTCCCACACACACTGACTCTCACTGGGGTACGGGTCCCACACACACTGACTCTCACTGGGGTATGGGTACCTCACACACTGACACTCACTGGGGTACGGGTTACACACACACTGACTCTCACTGGGGTACGGGTCCCACACACACTGACTCTCACTGGGGTACGGGTCCCACACACACTCACTCTCACTGCGGTACGGGTCCCCCACACACTGACTCTCACTGGGGTACGGGTCCCGCACACTGACTCTCACTGGGGTACGGGTCCCACACACACTGACTCTCACTGGGGTACGGGTCCCGCACACACTGACTCTCACTGGGGTATGGGTCCCACACACACTGACTCTCACTGGGGTACGGTTTCCACACACACTGACTCTCACTGTGGTAGGGGTTCCTCACACACTGACTCTCACTGGGGTACGGGTCCCGCACACTGACTCTCACTGGGGTACGGGTCCCACACACACTGACTCTCACTGGGGTACGGGTTCCACACACACTGACTCTCACTGGGGAACGGGTTCCACACACACTGACTCTCACTGGGGTACGGGTCCCACACACACTGAATCTCACTGGGGTAGGGGTTCCACACACACTGACTCTCACTGGGGTACGGGTCCCACACACACTGACTCTCACTGGGGTACAGTTCCACACACACTGACTCTCACTGGGGTATGGGTTCCACACACACTGACTCTCACTGGGGTATGGGTTCCACACACACTGACTCTTACTGGGGTACGGGTCACACACACACTGACTCTCACTGGGGTATGGGTCCCACACACACTGACTCTCACTGGGGTACGGGTCCCACACACACTGACTCTCACTGGGATACGGGTCCAACACACACAGACTCTCACTGGGGTATGGGTCCCACACACACTGACTCTCACTGGGGTACGGGTCCCACACACACTGACTCTCACTGGGGTACGGGTCCCACACACACTGACTCTCACTGGGGTACGGGTCCCACACACATTGACTCTCACTGGGGTACGGGTCCCACACACACTGACTCTCACTGGGGAAAGGGTTCCACACACACTGACTCTCACTGGGGTACAGTTCCACTCACACTGACTCTCACCGGGGTACGGGTTCCACACACACTGACTCTCACTGGGGTACGGGTCCCACACACACTGACTCCCACTGGGGTGTGGGTTCCACACACACTGACTCTCACTTGGCTACGGGTTCCACACACACTGACTCTCACTGGGGTACGGATTCCACACACACTGACTCTCACTGGGGTACGGGTTCCACACACACTGACTCTCACTGGGGAACGGATTCCACACACACTGACTCTCACTGGGGTACGGGTTCCACACATGCTGACTCTCACTGGGGTACGGGTCTCCCACACACTGACTCTCACTGGGGTACGGGTCCCACACACACTGACTCTCACTGGGGTACGGGTCCCACAAACACTGACTCTCACTGGGGAAAGGGTTCCACACACACTGACGCTCACTGGGGTACAGTTCCACTCACACTGACTCTCACCGGGGTACGGGTTCCACACACACTGACTCTCACTGGGGTACGGGTCCCACACACACTGACTCTCACTGGGGTAGGGTTCCCACACACACTGACTCCCACTGGGGTGTGGGTTCCACACACACTGACTCTCACTTGGCTACGGGTTCCACACACACTGACTCTCACTGGGGTACGGATTCCACACACACTGACTCTCACTGGGGTACGGGTTCCACACACACTGACTCTCACTGGGGTACGGATTCCACACACACTGACTCTCACTGGGGTATGGGTCCCACACACACTGACTCTCACTGGGGTACAGTTCCACACACACTGACGCTCACTGGGGTACGGGTCCCACACACACTGACTCTCACTGAGGTACGGGTCCCACACACACTGACTCTCACTGAGGGAGGGGTCCCAAACACACTGATTCTCACTGGGGTATGCGTCCCACACACACTGACTCTCACTGGGGTATGGGTCCCACACACACTGACTCTCACTGGGGTATGGGACCCACACACACTGATTCTCACTGGCGTACGGGTCCCACACACACTGACTCTCACTGGGGTACGGGTCCCACACACACTGTCTGTCACTGGGGTACGGGTCCCACACACACTGACTCTCACTGGGGTACGGGATCCACACACACTCACTCTCACTGGGGTAAGGATCCCACACACACTGACTCTCACTGGGGTACGGGACCCACACGCACTGACTCTCACTGTGGTAGGGGTTCCACACACACTGACTCTCACTGGGGTACGGTTTCCACACACACTGACTCTCACTGAGGTAAGGATCCCACACGCACTGACTCTCACTGGGGTACTGGTCCCACACACACTGACTCTCACTGGGGTACGGGTCCCACACACACTGACTCTCACTGTGGAAGGGGTTCCACACACACTGACTCTCACTGGGGTATGGGTTCCACACACACTGACTCTCACTGGGGTATGGGTTCCACACACACTGACTCTCACTGGGGTACGGGTCCCACACACACTGACTCTCACTGGGGTACGTGTCGCACAGACACTGACTCTCACTGGGGTACGGGTCCCACACACCGACTCTCACTGGGGTACGGGTTCCACACACACTGACTCTCACTGGGGTACGGGTACCACACACACTGACTCTCATTGGTGTACCGGTCCCACACACACTGACTCTCACTGGGGTACGGGTCCCACACACACTGACTCTCACTGGGGTACAGTTCCACACACACTGACTCTCACTGGGGTACGGGTCCCACACACACACTCTCACTGGTGTACGGGTCCCACACACACTGACTCTCACTGGGGTATGGGTTCCACACACACTGACTCTCACTGGGGTACGGGTCCCACACACACTGAATCTCACTGGGGTATGGGTCCCACACACACTGACTCTCACTGGGGTACGGGTTCCACACACACTGACTCTCACTGGGGTACGGGTCCCACACACACTGACTCTCACTGGGGTACGGGTCCCACACACACTGACTCCCACTGGGGTGTGGGTTCCACACACACTGACTCTCACTTGGCTACGGGTTCCACACACACTGACTCTCACTGGGGTACGGATTCCACACACACTGACTCTCACTGGGGTACGGGTTCCACACACACTGACTCTCACTGGGGAACGGATTCCACACACACTGACTCTCACTGGGGTACGGGTTCCACACACACTGACTCTCACTGGGGTACGGGTCCCACACACACTGACTCTCACTGGGGTAGGGTTCCCACACACACTGACTCCCACTGGGGTGTGGGTTCCACACACACTGACTCTCACTTGGCTACGGGTTCCACACACACTGACTCTCACTGGGGTACGGATTCCACACACACTGACTCTCACTGGGGTACGGGTTCCACACACACTGACTCTCACTGGGGTACGGATTCCACACACACTGACTCTCACTGGGGTATGGGTCCCACACACACTGACTCTCACTGGGGTACTGTTCCACACACACTGACGCTCACTGGGGTACGGGTCCCACACACACTGACTCTCACTGAGGTACGGGTCCCACACACACTGACTCTCACTGGGGGAGGGGTCCCAAACACACTGATTCTCACTGGGGTATGCGTCCCACACACACTGACTCTCACTGGGGTAGGGGTCCCACACACACTGACTCTCACTGGGGTATGGGACCCACACACACTGATTCTCACTGGCGTACGGGTCCCACACACACTGACTCTCACTGGGGTACGGGTCCCACACACACTGTCTGTCACTGGGGTACGGGTCCCACACACACTGACTCTCACTGGGGTACGGGATCCACACACACTCACTCTCACTGGGGTAAGGATCCCACACACACTGACTCTCACTGGGGTACGGGACCCACACGCACTGACTCTCACTGTGGTAGGGGTTCCACACACACTGACTCTCACTGGGGTACGGTTTCCACACACACTGACTCTCACTGAGGTAAGGATCCCACACGCACTGACTCTCACTGGGGTACTGGTCCCACACACACTGACTCTCACTGGGGTACGGGTCCCACACACACTGACTCTCACTGTGGAAGGGGTTCCACACACACTGACTCTCACTGGGGTATGGGTTCCACACACACTGACTCTCACTGGGGTATGGGTTCCACACACACTGACTCTCACTGGGGTACGGGTCCCACACACACTGACTCTCACTGGGGTACGTGTCCCACAGACACTGACTCTCACTGGGGTACGGGTCCCACACACCGACTCTCACTGGGGTACGGGTTCCACACACACTGACTCTCACTGGGGTACGGGTACCACACACACTGACTCTCATTGGTGTACCGGTCCCACACACACTGACTCTCACTGGGGTACGGGTCCCACACACACTGACTCTCACTGGGGTACAGTTCCACACACACTGACTCTCACTGGGGTACGGGTCCCACACACACACTCTCACTGGTGTACGGGTCCCACACACACTGACTCTCACTGGGGTATGGGTTCCACACACACTGACTCTCACTGGGGTACGGGTCCCACACACACTGAATCTCACTGGGGTATGGGTCCCACACACACTGACTCTCACTGGGGTACGGGTTCCACACACACTGACTCTCACTGGGGTACGGGTCCCACACACACTGACTCTCACTGGGGTAGGGGTTCCACACACACTGACTCTCACTGGGGAACGGGTTCCACACACACTGACTCTCACTGGGGTACGGGTCCCACACACACTGACTCTCACTGGGGTAGGGGTTCCACACACACTGACTCTCACTGGGGTACGGGTCCCACACACACTGACTCTCACTGGGGTACAGTTCCACACACACTGACTCTCACTGGGGTATGGGTTCCACACACACTGACTCTCACTGGGGTATGGGTTCCACACACACTGACTCTTACTGGGGTACGGGTCCCACACACACTGACTCTCACTGGGGTATGGGTCCCACACACACTGACTCTCACTGGGGTACGGGTCCCACACACACTGACTCTCACTGGGATACGGGTCCAACACACACAGACTCTCACTGGGGTATGGGTCCCACACACACTGACTCTCACTGGGGTACGGGTCCCACACACACTGACTCTCACTGGGGTACGGGTCCCACACACACTGACTCTCACTGGGGTACGGGTCCCACACACATTGACTCTCACTGGGGTACGGGTCCCACACACACTGAGTCTCACTGGGGAAAGGGTTCCACACACACTGACTCTCACTGGGGTACAGTTCCACTCACACTGACTCTCACCGGGGTACGGGTTCCACACACACTGACTCTCACTGGGGTACGGGTCCCACACACACTGACTCCCACTGGGGTGTGGGTCCCACACACACTGACTCCCACTGGGGTGTGGGTTCCACACACACTGACTCTCACTTGGCTACGGGTTCCACACACACTGACTCTCACTGGGGTACGGATTCCACACACACTGACTCTCACTGGGGTACGGGTTCCACACACACTGACTCTCACTGGGGAACGGATTCCACACACACTGACTCTCACTGGGGTACGGGTTCCACACATACTGACTCTCACTGGCGTACGGGTCCCACACACACTGACTCTCACTGGGGTACGGGTCCCACACACACTGACTCTCACTGGGGTACGGGTCCCACACACACTGACTCTCACTGGGGTACGGTTCCCACACACACTGACTCTCACTGGGGAAAGGGTTCCACACACAGTGACTCTGACTGGGCTACGGGTCCCACACACACTGACTCTCACTGGGGTTTGGGTCCCACACACACTGACTCTCACTGGGGTACGGGTCCCACACACACTGACTCTCACTGGGGTACGGGTCCCACACACACTGACTCTCACTGGGGTACGGGTCCCACACACACTGACTCTCACTGGGGTACGGGTCCCACACACACTGACTCTCACTGGGGTACGTGTCCCACACACACTGACTCTCACTGGGGTACGGGTCCCACACACACTGACTCTCACTGGGGAAAGGGTTCCACACACACTGACTCTCACTGGGGTACAGTTCCACTCACACTGACTCTCACCGGGGTACGGGTTCCACACACACTGACTCTCACTGGGGTACGGGTCCCACACACACTGACTCTCACTGGGGTAGGGTTCCCACACACACTGACTCCCACTGGGGTGTGGGTTCCACACACACTGACTCTCACTTGGCTACGGGTTCCACACACACTGACTCTCACTGGGGTACGGATTCCACACACACTGACTCTCACTGGGGTACGGGTTCCACACACACTGACTCTCACTGGGGTACGGATTCCACACACACTGACTCTCACTGGGGTATGGGTCCCACACACACTGACTCTCACTGGGGTACAGTTCCACACACACTGACGCTCACTGGGGTACGGGTCCCACACACACTGACTCTCACTGAGGTACGGGTCCCACACACACTGACTCTCACTGGGGGAGGGGTCCCAAACACACTGATTCTCACTGGTGTATGCGTCCCACACACACTGACTCTCACTGGGGTATGGGACCCACACACACTGATTCTCACTGGCGTACGGGTCCCACACACACTGACTCTCACTGGGGTACGGGTCCCACGCACACTGTCTGTCACTGGGGTACGGGTCCCACACACACTGACTCTCACTGGGGTACGGGATCCACACACACTCACTCTCACTGGGGTAAGGATCCCACACACACTGACTCTCACTGGGGTACGGGACCCACACGCACTGACTCTCACTGTGGTAGGGGTTCCACACACACTGACTCTCACTGGGGTACGGTTTCCACACACACTGACTCTCACTGAGGTAAGGATCCCACACGCACTGACTCTCACTGGGGTACTGGTCCCACACACACTGACTCTCACTGGGGTACGGGTCCCACACACACTGACTCTCACTGTGGTAGGGGTTCCACACACACTGACTCTCACTGGGGTATGGGTTCCACACACACTGACTCTCACTGGGGTATGGGTTCCACACACACTGACTCTCACTGGGGTACGGGTCCCACACACACTGACTCTCACTGGGGTACGTGTCCCACAGACACTGACTCTCACTGGGGTACGGGTCCCACACACCGACTCTCACTGGGGTACGGGTTCCACACACACTGACTCTCACTGGGGTACGGGTACCACACACACTGACTCTCATTGGTGTACCGGTCCCACACACACTGACTCTCACTGGGGTACGGGTCCCACACACACTGACTCTCACTGGGGTACAGTTCCACACACACTGACTCTCACTGGGGTACGGGTCCCACACACACACTCTCACTGGTGTACGGGTCCCACACACACTGACTCTCACTGGGGTATGGGTTCCACACACACTGACTCTCACTGGGGTACGGGTCCCACACACACTGAATCTCACTGGGGTATGGGTCCCACACACACTGACTCTCACTGGGGTACGGGTTCCACACACACTGACTCTCACTGGGGTACGGGTCCCACACACACTGACTCTCACTGGGGTACGGGTCCCACACACACTGACTCTCACTGGGGTACGGGTCCTACACACACTCACTCTCACTGCGGTACGGGTCCCCCACACACTGACTCTCACTGGGGTACGGGTCCCACACACACTGACTCTCACTGGGGTACGGGTCCCCCACATAATGGCTCTCACTGGGGTACGGGTCCCACACACACTGACTCTCACTGGGGTACGGGTTCCACACACACTGACTCTCACTGGGGTAGGGGTCCCACACACACTGACTCTCACTGGGGTACGGGTCCCACACACACTAACTCTCCCTGGGGCAATGGTCCCACACACACTGACTCTCACTGGGGTACGGGTTCCACACACACTGACTCTCACTGGGGTATGGGTTCCACACACACTGACTCTCAGTGGGGTACGGGTTCCACACACACTGACTCTCACTGGGGAAAGGGTTCCACACACACTGACTCTCACTGGGGAAAGGGTTCCACACACACTTCCTCTCACTGGGGTAGGGGTCCCACACACACTGACTCTCACTGGGGTACGGGTCCCACACACACTGACTGTCACTGGGGTTTGGGTTCCACACACACTGACTCTCACTGGGGTACGGGTTCCACACAGACTGACTCTCACTGGGGTACGGGTCCCACACACACTGACTCTCGCTGGGGTACGTGTCCCACACACACTGACTATCACTGGGGTATGGGTCCCAACAACACTGACTCTCACTGGGGTACAGGTCCCACACACACACTGACACTCACTGGGGTAGGGGTCCCACACACACTGACTCTCACTGTGGTACGGGCCCCACACACACACTGACACTCACTGGGGTAGGGGTCCCACACACACTGACTCTCACTGTGGTACGGGCCCCACAGACACTGACTCTCACTGGGGTACGGGTCCCACACACCGACTCTCACTGGGGTACGTGTCCCACACACACTGACTCTCACTGGGGTACGGGTCCCACACACACTGACTCTCACTGGGGTACGGGTCCCACACACACTGACTCTCATTGGTGTACGGGTCCCACACACACTGACTCTCACTGGGGTACGGGTCCCACACACACTGACTCTCACTGGGGTACGGTTCCCCACACACTGACTCTCACTGGGGTACGGGTCCCCCACATAATGACTCTCACTGGGGTACGGGTCCCACACACACTGACTCTCACTGGGGTATGGATCCCACACACACTGACTCTCACTGGGGTACGGATCCCACACACACTGACTCTCACTGGGGTACGGGACCCACACACACTGACTCTCAATGGGGTACGTGTCCCACACACACTGACTCTCATTGGGGTACAGTTCCACACATACTGACTCTCAATGGGGTACGTGTCCCACACACACTGACTCTCACTGGGGTACAGTTCCACACATTCTGACTCTCACTGGGGTACGGGTTCCACACACACTGACTCTCACTGGGGTACGGGTTCCACACACACTGACTCTCACTGGGGTACGGGTCCCACACACACTGACTCTCACTGGGGTACGGGTGCCACACACACTGACTCTCACAGGGGTACGGGTCCCACACACACTGACTCTCACAGTGGTAAGAGTCCCACTCAAACTGACTCTAACTGGGGTAGGCGTTCCACACACACTGACTCTCACTGGGGTACGGGTTCCACACACACTGGCTCTCACTGGGGTACGGGTCCCACACACACTTACTCTCACTGGGGTACGGGTCCCACACACACTGACTCTCACTGGGATACGGGTCCAACACACACTGACTCTCACTGGGGTACAGGTCCCACAAACACTGACTCTCTCTGGGGTAAGGGTCCCACACACACTGACTCTCACTGGGGTACGGGTCCCACACACACTGACTCTCACTGGGGTATGGGTACCTCACACACTGACACTCACTGGGGTACGGGTTACACACACACTGACTCTCACTGGGGTACGGGTCCCACACACACTGACTCTCACTGGGGTACGGGTCCCACACACACTCACTCTCACTGCGGTACGGGTCCCCCACACACTGACTCTCACTGGGGTACGGGTCCCGCACACTGACTCTCACTGGGGTACGGGTCCCACACACACTGACTCTCACTGGGGTACGGGTCCCGCACACACTGACTCTCACTGGGGTATGGGTCCCACACACACTGACTCTCACTGGGGTACGGTTTCCACACACACTGACTCTCACTGTGGTAGGGGTTCCTCACACACTGACTCTCACTGGGGTACGGGTCCCGCACACTGACTCTCACTGGGGTACGGGTCCCACACACACTGACTCTCACTGGGGTACGGGTTCCACACACACTGACTCTCACTGGGGAACGGGTTCCACACACACTGACTCTCACTGGGGTACGGGTCCCACACACACTGACTCTCACTGGGGTAGGGGTTCCACACACACTGACTCTCACTGGGGTACGGGTCCCACACACACTGACTCTCACTGGGGTACAGATCCACACACACTGACTCTCACTGGGGTATGGGTTCCACACACACTGACTCTCACTGGGGTATGGGTTCCACACACACTGACTCTTACTGGGGTACGGGTCACACACACACTGACTCTCACTGGGGTATGGGTCCCACACACACTGACTCTCACTGGGGTACGGGTCCCACACACACTGACTCTCACTGGGATACGGGTCCAACACACACAGACTCTCACTGGGGTATGGGTCCCACACACACTGACTCTCACTGGGGTACGGGTCCCACACACACTGACTCTCACTGGGGTACGGGTCCCACACACACTGACTCTCACTGGGGTACGGGTCCCACACACATTGACTCTCACTGGGGTACGGGTCCCACACACACTGACTCTCACTGGGGAAAGGGTTCCACACACACTGACTCTCACTGGGGTACAGTTCCACTCACACTGACTCTCACCGGGGTACGGGTTCCACACACACTTACTCTCACTGGGGTACGGGTCCCACACACACTGACTCCCACTGGGGTGTGGGTTCCACACACACTGACTCTCACTTGGCTACGGGTTCCACACACACTGACTCTCACTGGGGTACGGATTCCACACACACTGACTCTCACTGGGGTACGGGTTCCACACACACTGACTCTCACTGGGGAACGGATTCCACACACACTGACTCTCACTGGGGTACGGGTTCCACACATGCTGACTCTCACTGGGGTACGGGTCTCCCACACACTGACTCTCACTGGGGTACGGGTCCCACACACACTGACTCTCACTGGGGTACGGGTCCCACACACACTGACTCTCACTGGGGAAAGGGTTCCACACACACTGACTCTCACTGGGGTACAGTTCCACTCACACTGACTCTCACCGGGGTACGGGTTCCACACACACTGACTCTCACTGGGGTACGGGTCCCACACACACTGACTCTCACTGGGGTAGGGTTCCCACACACACTGACTCCCACTGGGGTGTGGGTTCCACACACACTGACTCTCACTTGGCTACGGGTTCCACACACACTGACTCTCACTGGGGTACGG
Source organism: Scyliorhinus torazame (assembly GCF_047496885.1). Taxonomy (NCBI): domain Eukaryota; kingdom Metazoa; phylum Chordata; class Chondrichthyes; order Carcharhiniformes; family Scyliorhinidae; genus Scyliorhinus; species Scyliorhinus torazame. The sequence continues at coordinate 28,456 of NW_027308220.1, forward strand.
GTCCCACGCACACTGTCTGTCACTGGGGTACGGGTCCCACACACACTGACTCTCACTGGGGTACGGGATCCACACACACTCACTCTCACTGGGGTAAGGATCCCACACACACTGACTCTCACTGGGGTACGGGACCCACACGCACTGACTCTCACTGTGGTAGGGGTTCCACACACACTGACTCTCACTGGGGTACGGTTTCCACACACACTGACTCTCACTGAGGTAAGGATCCCACACGCACTGACTCTCACTGGGGTACTGGTCCCACACACACTGACTCTCACTGGGGTACGGGTCCCACACACACTGACTCTCACTGTGGTAGGGGTTCCACACACACTGACTCTCACTGGGGTATGGGTTCCACACACACTGACTCTCACTGGGGTATGGGTTCCACACACACTGACTCTCACTGGGGTACGGGTCCCACACACACTGACTCTCACTGGGGTACGTGTCCCACAGACACTGACTCTCACTGGGGTACGGGTCCCACACACCGACTCTCACTGGGGTACGGGTTCCACACACACTGACTCTCACTGGGGTACGGGTACCACACACACTGACTCTCATTGGTGTACCGGTCCCACACACACTGACTCTCACTGGGGTACGGGTCCCACACACACTGACTCTCACTGGGGTACAGTTCCACACACACTGACTCTCACTGGGGTACGGGTCCCACACACACACTCTCACTGGTGTACGGGTCCCACACACACTGACTCTCACTGGGGTATGGGTTCCACACACACTGACTCTCACTGGGGTACGGGTCCCACACACACTGAATCTCACTGGGGTATGGGTCCCACACACACTGACTCTCACTGGGGTACGGGTTCCACACACACTGACTCTCACTGGGGTACGGGTCCCACACACACTGACTCTCACTGGGGTACGGGTCCCACCCACACTGACTCTCACTGGGGTACGGGTCCTACACACACTCACTCTCACTGCGGTACGGGTCCCCCACACACTGACTCTCACTGGGGTACGGGTCCCACACACACTGACTCTCACTGGGGTACGGGTCCCCCACATAATGGCTCTCACTGGGGTACGGGTCCCACACACACTGACTCTCACTGGGGTACGGGTTCCACACACACTGACTCTCACTGGGGTAGGGGTCCCACACACACTGACTCTCACTGGGGTACGGGTCCCACACACACTAACTCTCCCTGGGGCAATGGTCCCACACACACTGACTCTCACTGGGGTACGGGTTCCACACACACTGACTCTCACTGGGGTATGGGTTCCACACACACTGACTCTCAGTGGGGTACGGGTTCCACACACACTGACTCTCACTGGGGAAAGGGTTCCACACACACTGACTCTCACTGGGGAAAGGGTTCCACACACACTGACTCTCACTGGGGTAGGGGTCCCACACACACTGACTCTCACTGGGGTACGGGTCCCACACACACTGACTGTCACTGGGGTTTGGGTTCCACACACACTGACTCTCACTGGGGTACGGGTTCCACACAGACTGACTCTCACTGGGGTACGGGTCCCACACACACTGACTCTCGCTGGGGTACGTGTCCCACACACACTGACTATCACTGGGGTATGGGTCCCAACAACACTGACTCTCACTGGGGTACAGGTCCCACACACACACTGACACTCACTGGGGTAGGGGTCCCACACACACTGACTCTCACTGTGGTACGGGCCCCACACACACACTGACACTCACTGGGGTAGGGGTCCCACACACACTGACTCTCACTGTGGTACGGGCCCCACAGACACTGACTCTCACTGGGGTACGGGTCCCACACACCGACTCTCACTGGGGTACGTGTCCCACACACACTGACTCTCACTGGGGTACGGGTCCCACACACACTGACTCTCACTGGGGTACGGGTCCCACACACACTGACTCTCATTGGTGTACGGGTCCCACACACACTGACTCTCACTGGGGTACGGGTCCCACACACACTGACTCTCACTGGGGTACGGTTCCCCACACACTGACTCTCACTGGGGTACGGGTCCCCCACATAATGACTCTCACTGGGGTACGGGTCCCACACACACTGACTCTCACTGGGGTATGGATCCCACACACACTGACTCTCACTGGGGTACGGATCCCACACACACTGACTCTCACTGGGGTACGGGACCCACACACACTGACTCTCAATGGGGTACGTGTCCCACACACACTGACTCTCATTGGGGTACAGTTCCACACATACTGACTCTCAATGGGGTACGTGTCCCACACACACTGACTCTCACTGGGGTACAGTTCCACACATTCTGACTCTCACTGGGGTACTGGTTCCACACACACTGACTCTCACTGGGGTACGGGTTCCACACACACTGACTCTCACTGGGGTACGGGTCCCACACACACTGACTCTCACTGGGGTACGGGTGCCACACACACTGACTCTCACAGGGGTACGGGTCCCACACACACTGACTCTCACAGTGGTAAGAGTCCCACGCAAACTGACTCTAACTGGGGTAGGCGTTCCACACACACTGACTCTCACTGGGGTACGGGTTCCACACACACTGGCTCTCACTGGGGTACGGGTCCCACACACACTTACTCTCACTGGGGTACGGGTCCCACACACACTGACTCTCACTGGGATACGGGTCCAACACACACTGACTCTCACTGGGGTACAGGTCCCACAAACACTGACTCTCTCTGGGGTAATGGTCCCACACACACTGACTCTCACTGGGGTACGGGTCCCACACACACTGACTCTCACTGGGGTATGGGTACCTCACACACTGACACTCACTGGGGTACGGGTTACACACACACTGACTCTCACTGGGGTACGGGTCCCACACACACTGCCTCTCACTGGGGTACGGGTCCCACACACACTCACTCTCACTGCGGTACGGGTCCCCCACACACTGACTCTCACTGGGGTACGGGTCCCGCACACTGACTCTCACTGGGGTACGGGTCCCATACACACTGACTCTCACTGGGGTACGGGTCCCGCACACACTGACTCTCACTGGGGTATGGGTCCCACACACACTGACTCTCACTGGGGTACGGTTTCCACACACACTGACTCTCACTGTGGTAGGGGTTCCTCACACACTGACTCTCACTGGGGTACGGGTCCCGCACACTGACTCTCACTGGGGTACGGGTCCCACACACACTGACTCTCACTGGGGTACGGGTTCCACACACACTGACTCTCACTGGGGAACGGGTTCCACACACACTGACTCTCACTGGGGTACGGGTCCCACACACACTGACTCTCACTGGGGTAGGGGTTCCACACACACTGACTCTCACTGGGGTACGGGTCCCACACACACTGACTCTCACTGGGGTACAGTTCCACACACACTGACTCTCACTGGGGTATGGGTTCCACACACACTGACTCTCACTGGGGTATGGGTTCCACACACACTGACTCTTACTGGGGTACGGGTCACACACACACTGACTCTCACTGGGGTATGGGTCCCACACACACTGACTCTCACTGGGGTACGGGTCCCACACACACTGACTCTCACTGGGATACGGGTCCAACACACACAGACTCTCACTGGGGTATGGGTCCCACACACACTGACTCTCACTGGGGTACGGGTCCCACACACACTGACTCTCACTGGGGTACGGGTCCCACACACACTGACTCTCACTGGGGTACGGGTCCCACACACATTGACTCTCACTGGGGTACGGGTCCCACACACACTGACTCTCACTGGGGAAAGGGTTCCACACACACTGACTCTCACTGGGGTACAGTTCCACTCACACTGACTCTCACCGGGGTACGGGTTCCACACACACTGACTCTCACTGGGGTACGGGTCCCACACACACTGACTCCCACTGGGGTGTGGGTTCCACACACACTGACTCTCACTTGGCTACGGGTTCCACACACACTGACTCTCACTGGGGTACGGATTCCACACACACTGACTCTCACTGGGGTACGGGTTCCACACACACTGACTCTCACTGGGGAACGGATTCCACACACACTGACTCTCACTGGGGTACGGGTTCCACACATGCTGACTCTCACTGGGGTACGGGTCTCCCACACACTGACTCTCACTGGGGTACGGGTCCCACACACACTGACTCTCACTGGGGTACGGGTCCCACACACACTGACTCTCACTGGGGAAAGGGTTCCACACACACTGACTCTCACTGGGGTACAGTTCCACTCACACTGACTCTCACCGGGGTACGGGTTCCACACACACTGACTCTCACTGGGGTACGGGTCCCACACACACTGACTCTCACTGGGGTAGGGTTCCCACACACACTGACTCCCACTGGGGTGTGGGTTCCACACACACTGACTCTCACTTGGCTACGGGTTCCACACACACTGACTCTCACTGGGGTACGGATTCCACACACACTGACTCTCACTGGGGTACGGGTTCCACACACACTGACTCTCACTGGGGTACGGATTCCACACACACTGACTCTCACTGGGGTATGGGTCCCACACACACTGACTCTCACTGGGGTACAGTTCCACACACACTGACGCTCACTGGGGTACGGGTCCCACACACACTGACTCTCACTGAGGTACGGGTCCCACACACACTGACTCTCACTGGGGGAGGGGTCCCAAACACACTGATTCTCACTGGGGTATGCGTCCCACACACACTGACTCTCACTGGGGTATGGGTCCCACACACACTGACTCTCACTGGGGTATGGGACCCACACACACTGATTCTCACTGGCGTACGGGTCCCACACACACTGACTCTCACTGGGGTACGGGTCCCACACACACTGTCTGTCACTGGGGTACGGGTCCCACACACACTGACTCTCACTGGGGTACGGGATCCACACACACTCACTCTCACTGGGGTAAGGATCCCACACACACTGACTCTCACTGGGGTACGGGACCCACACGCACTGACTCTCACTGTGGTAGGGGTTCCACACACACTGACTCTCACTGGGGTACGGTTTCCACACACACTGACTCTCACTGAGGTAAGGATCCCACACGCACTGACTCTCACTGGGGTACTGGTCCCACACACACTGACTCTCACTGGGGTACGGGTCCCACACACACTGACTCTCACTGTGGAAGGGGTTCCACACACACTGACTCTCACTGGGGTATGGGTTCCACACACACTGACTCTCACTGGGGTATGGGTTCCACACACACTGACTCTCACTGGGGTACGGGTCCCACACACACTGACTCTCACTGGGGTACGTGTCCCACAGACACTGACTCTCACTGGGGTACGGGTCCCACACACCGACTCTCACTGGGGTACGGGTTCCACACACACTGACTCTCACTGGGGTACGGGTACCACACACACTGACTCTCATTGGTGTACCGGTCCCACACACACTGACTCTCACTGGGGTACGGGTCCCACACACACTGACTCTCACTGGGGTACAGTTCCACACACACTGACTCTCACTGGGGTACGGGTCCCACACACACACTCTCACTGGTGTACGGGTCCCACACACACTGACTCTCACTGGGGTATGGGTTCCACACACACTGACTCTCACTGGGGTACGGGTCCCACACACACTGAATCTCACTGGGGTATGGGTCCCACACACACTGACTCTCACTGGGGTACGGGTTCCACACACACTGACTCTCACTGGGGTACGGGTCCCACACACACTGACTCTCACTGGGGTACGGGTCCCACACACACTGACTCCCACTGGGGTGTGGGTTCCACACACACTGACTCTCACTTGGCTACGGGTTCCACACACACTGACTCTCACTGGGGTACGGATTCCACACACACTGACTCTCACTGGGGTACGGGTTCCACACACACTGACTCTCACTGGGGAACGGATTCCACACACACTGACTCTCACTGGGGTACGGGTTCCACACACACTGACTCTCACTGGGGTACGGGTCCCACACACACTGACTCTCACTGGGGTAGGGTTCCCACACACACTGACTCCCACTGGGGTGTGGGTTCCACACACACTGACTCTCACTTGGCTACGGGTTCCACACACACTGACTCTCACTGGGGTACGGATTCCACACACACTGACTCTCACTGGGGTACGGGTTCCACACACACTGACTCTCACTGGGGTACGGATTCCACACACACTGACTCTCACTGGGGTATGGGTCCCACACACACTGACTCTCACTGGGGTACTGTTCCACACACACTGACGCTCACTGGGGTACGGGTCCCACACACACTGACTCTCACTGAGGTACGGGTCCCACACACACTGACTCTCACTGGGGGAGGGGTCCCAAACACACTGATTCTCACTGGGGTATGCGTCCCACACACACTGACTCTCACTGGGGTAGGGGTCCCACACACACTGACTCTCACTGGGGTATGGGACCCACACACACTGATTCTCACTGGCGTACGGGTCCCACACACACTGACTCTCACTGGGGTACGGGTCCCACACACACTGTCTGTCACTGGGGTACGGGTCCCACACACACTGACTCTCACTGGGGTACGGGATCCACACACACTCACTCTCACTGGGGTAAGGATCCCACACACACTGACTCTCACTGGGGTACGGGACCCACACGCACTGACTCTCACTGTGGTAGGGGTTCCACACACACTGACTCTCACTGGGGTACGGTTTCCACACACACTGACTCTCACTGAGGTAAGGATCCCACACGCACTGACTCTCACTGGGGTACTGGTCCCACACACACTGACTCTCACTGGGGTACGGGTCCCACACACACTGACTCTCACTGTGGAAGGGGTTCCACACACACTGACTCTCACTGGGGTATGGGTTCCACACACACTGACTCTCACTGGGGTATGGGTTCCACACACACTGACTCTCACTGGGGTACGGGTCCCACACACACTGACTCTCACTGGGGTACGTGTCCCACAGACACTGACTCTCACTGGGGTACGGGTCCCACACACCGACTCTCACTGGGGTACGGGTTCCACACACACTGACTCTCACTGGGGTACGGGTACCACACACACTGACTCTCATTGGTGTACCGGTCCCACACACACTGACTCTCACTGGGGTACGGGTCCCACACACACTGACTCTCACTGGGGTACAGTTCCACACACACTGACTCTCACTGGGGTACGGGTCCCACACACACACTCTCACTGGTGTACGGGTCCCACACACACTGACTCTCACTGGGGTATGGGTTCCACACACACTGACTCTCACTGGGGTACGGGTCCCACACACACTGAATCTCACTGGGGTATGGGTCCCACACACACTGACTCTCACTGGGGTACGGGTTCCACACACACTGACTCTCACTGGGGTACGGGTCCCACACACACTGACTCTCACTGGGGTAGGGGTTCCACACACACTGACTCTCACTGGGGAACGGGTTCCACACAGACTGACTCTCACTGGGGTACGGGTCCCACACACACTGACTCTCACTGGGGTAGGGGTTCCACACACACTGACTCTCACTGGGGTACGGGTCCCACACACACTGACTCTCACTGGGGTACAGTTCCACACACACTGACTCTCACTGGGGTATGGGTTCCACACACACTGACTCTCACTGGGGTATGGGTTCCACACACACTGACTCTTACTGGGGTACGGGTCCCACACACACTGACTCTCACTGGGGTATGGGTCCCACACACACTGACTCTCACTGGGGTACGGGTCCCACACACACTGACTCTCACTGGGATACGGGTCCAACACACACAGACTCTCACTGGGGTATGGGTCCCACACACACTGACTCTCACTGGGGTACGGGTCCCACACACACTGACTCTCACTGGGGTACGGGTCCCACACACACTGACTCTCACTGGGGTACGGGTCCCACACACATTGACTCTCACTGGGGTACGGGTCCCACACACACTGACTCTCACTGGGGAAAGGGTTCCACACACACTGACTCTCACTGGGGTACAGTTCCACTCACACTGACTCTCACCGGGGTACGGGTTCCACACACACTGACTCTCACTGGGGTACGGGTCCCACACACACTGACTCCCACTGGGGTGTGGGTTCCACACACACTGACTCTCACTTGGCTACGGGTTCCACACACACTGACTCTCACTGGGGTACGGATTCCACACACACTGACTCTCACTGGGGTACGGGTTCCACACACACTGACTCTCACTGGGGAACGGATTCCACACACACTGACTCTCACTGGGGTACGGGTTCCACACATACTGACTCTCACTGGCGTACGGGTCCCACACACACTGACTCTCACTGGGGTACGGGTCCCACACACACTGACTCTCACTGGGGTACGGGTCCCACACACACTGACTCTCACTGCGGTACGGTTCCCACACACACTGACTCTCACTGGGGAAAGGGTTCCACACACACTGACTCTCACTGGGGTACGGGTTCCACACATACTGACTCTCACTGGCGTACGGGTCCCACACACACTGACTCTCACTGGGGTACGGGTCCCACACACACTGACTCTGACTGGGCTACGGGTCCCACACACACTGACTCTCACTGGGGTTTGGGTCCCACACACACTGACTCTCACTGGGGTACGGGTCCCACACACACTGACTCTCACTGGGGTACGGGTCCCACACACACTGACTCTCACTGGGGTACGGGTCCCACACACACTGACTCTCACTGGGGTACGGGTCCCACACACACTGACTCTCACTGGGGTACGTGTCCCACACACACTGACTCTCACTGGGGTACGGGTCCCACACACACTGACTCTCACTGGGGAAAGGGTTCCACACACACTGACTCTCACTGGGGTACAGTTCCACTCACACTGACTCTCACCGGGGTACGGGTTCCACACACACTGACTCTCACTGGGGTACGGGTCCCACACACACTGACTCTCACTGGGGTAGGGTTCCCACACACACTGACTCCCACTGGGGTGTGGGTTCCACACACACTGACTCTCACTTGGCTACGGGTTCCACACACACTGACTCTCACTGGGGTACGGATTCCACACACACTGACTCTCACTGGGGTACGGGTTCCACACACACTGACTCTCACTGGGGTACGGATTCCACACACACTGACTCTCACTGGGGTATGGGTCCCACACACACTGACTCTCACTGGGGTACAGTTCCACACACACTGACGCTCACTGGGGTACGGGTCCCACACACACTGACTCTCACTGAGGTACGGGTCCCACACACACTGACTCTCACTGGGGGAGGGGTCCCAAACACACTGATTCTCACTGGTGTATGCGTCCCACACACACTGACTCTCACTGGGGTATGGGACCCACACACACTGATTCTCACTGGCGTACGGGTCCCACACACACTGACTCTCACTGGGGTACGGGTCCCACGCACACTGTCTGTCACTGGGGTACGGGTCCCACACACACTGACTCTCACTGGGGTACGGGATCCACACACACTCACTCTCACTGGGGTAAGGATCCCACACACACTGACTCTCACTGGGGTACGGGACCCACACGCACTGACTCTCACTGTGGTAGGGGTTTCACACACACTGACTCTCACTGGGGTACGGTTTCCACACACACTGACTCTCACTGAGGTGAGGATCCCACACGCACTGACTCTCACTGGGGTACTGGTCCCACACACACTGACTCTCACTGGGGTACGGGTCCCACACACACTGACTCTCACTGTGGTAGGGGTTCCACACACACTGACTCTCACTGGGGTATGGGTTCCACACACACTGACTCTCACTGGGGTATGGGTTCCACACACACTGACTCTCACTGGGGTACGGGTCCCACACACACTGACTCTCACTGGGGTACGTGTCCCACAGACACTGACTCTCACTGGGGTACGGGTCCCACACACCGACTCTCACTGGGGTACGGGTTCCACACACACTGACTCTCACTGGGGTACGGGTACCACACACACTGACTCTCATTGGTGTACCGGTCCCACACACACTGACTCTCACTGGGGTACGGGTCCCACACACACTGACTCTCACTGGGGTACAGTTCCACACACACTGACTCTCACTGGGGTACGGGTCCCACACACACACTCTCACTGGTGTACGGGTCCCACACACACTGACTCTCACTGGGGTATGGGTTCCACACACACTGACTCTCACTGGGGTACGGGTCCCACACACACTGAATCTCACTGGGGTATGGGTCCCACACACACTGACTCTCACTGGGGTACGGGTTCCACACACACTGACTCTCACTGGGGTACGGGTCCCACACACACTGACTCTCACTGGGGTAGGGGTTCCACACACACTGACTCTCACTGAGGTACGGGTCCCACACACACTGACTCTCACTGGGGTACAGTTCCACACACACTGACTCTCACTGGGGTATGGGTTCCACACACACTGACTCTCACTGGGGTATGGGTTCCACACACACTGACTCTTACTGGGGCACGGGTCCCACACACACTGACTCTCACTGGGGTATGGGTCCCACACACACTGACTCTCACTGGGGTACGGGTCCCACACACACTGACTCTCACTGGGATACGGGTCCAACACACACAGACTCTCACTGGGGTATGGGTCCCACACACACTGACTCTCACTGGGGTACGGGTCCCACACACACTGACTCTCACTGGGGTACGGGTCCCACACACACTGACTCTCACTGGGGTACGGGTCCCACACACATTGACTCTCACTGGGGTACGGGTCCCACACACACTGACTCTCACTGGGGAAAGGGTTCCACACACACTGACTCTCACTGGGGTACAGTTCCACTCACACTGACTCTCACCGGGGTACGGGTTCCACACACACTGACTCTCACTGGGGTACGGGTCCCACACACACTGACTCCCACTGGGGTGTGGGTTCCACACACACTGACTCTCACTTGGCTACGGGTTCCACACACACTGACTCTCACTGGGGTACGGATTCCACACACACTGACTCTCACTGGGGTACGGGTTCCACACACACTGACTCTCACTGGGGTATGGGTTCCACACACACTGCCTCTCACTGGGGTACGGGACCCACACACACTGACTCTCAATGGGGTACGTGTCCCACACACACTGACTCTCACTGGGGTATAGTTCCACACATACTGACTCTCACTGGGGTACGGGTTCCACACACACTGACTCTCACTGGGGTACGGGTCCCACACACACTGACTCTCACTGGGGTACGGGTCCCACACACACTTACTCTCACTTTGGTACGATTCTCACACACACTGACTCTCACAGGGGTACGGGTCCCACACACACTGACTCTCACAGTGGTAAGAGTCCCACACACACTGACTCTCACTGGGGTACGGGTCCCACACACGCTGACTCTCACTGGGGTACAGTTCCACACACACTGACTCTCACTGGGGTACATGTCCCACACACACTGACTCTCACTGGGGTACGGGTTCCACACACACTGACTCCAACTGGGGTACAGGTCCCACACACACTGACGCTCACTGGGGTACGGGTCCCACACACACTGACTCTCACTGAGGTACGGGTCCCACACACACTGACTCTCACTGGGGTAGGGGTCCCAAACACACTGATTCTCACTGGGGTATGCGTCCCACACACACTGACTCTCACTGGGGTACGGGTTCCCACACACACTGACACTCACTGGGGTACGGGTCCCACACACACTGACTCTCACTGGGGTACAGTTCCACACATACTGACGCTCACTGGGGTACGGGTCCCACACACACTGACTCTCACTGGGGTACAGTTCCACACACACTGACGCTCACTGGGGTACGGGTCCCACACACACTGACTCTCACTGAGGTACGGGTCCCACACACACTGACTCTCACTGGGGGAGGGGTCCCAAACACACTGATTCTCACTGGGGTATGCGTCCCACATACACTGACTCTCACTGGGGTATGGGTCCCACACACACTGACTCTCACTGGGGTATGGGACCCACACACACTGATTCTCACTGGCGTACGGGTCCCACACACACTGACTCTCACTGGGGTACGGGTCCCACACACACTGTCTGTCACTGGGGTACGGGTCCCACACATACTGACTCTCACTGGGGTACGGGATCCACACACACTCACTCTCACTGGGGTAAGGATCCCACACACACTGACTCTCACTGGGGTACGGGACCCACACGCACTGACTCTCACTGTGGTAGGGGTTCCACACACACTGACTCTCACTGGGGTACGGTTTCCACACACACTGACTCTCACTGAGGTAAGGATCCCACACGCACTGACTCTCACTGGGGTACTGGTCCCGCACACACTGACTCTCACTGGGGTACGGGTCCCACACACACTGACTCTCACTGTGGTAGGGGTTCCACACACACTGACTCTCACTGGGGTATGGGTTCCACACACACTGACTCTCACTGGGGTATGGGTTCCACACACACTGACTCTCACTGGGGTACGGGTCCCACACACACTGACTCTCACTGGGGTACGTGTCCCACAGACACTGACTCTCACTGGGGTACGGGTCCCACACGCCGACTCTCACTGGGGTACGGGTTCCACACACACTGACTCTCACTGGGGTACGGGTACCACACACACTGACTCTCATTGGTGTACCGGTCCCACACACACTGACTCTCACTGGGGTACGGGTCCCACACACACTGACTCTCACTGGGGTACAGTTCCACACACACTGACTCTCACTGGGGTACGGGTCCCACACACACACTCTCACTGGTGTACGGGTCCCACACACACTGACTCTCACTGGGGTATGGGTTCCACACACACTGACTCTCACTGGGGTACGGGTCCCACACACACTGAATCTCACTGGGGTATGGGTCCCACACACACTGACTCTCACTGGGGTCCGGGTTCCACACACACTGACTCTCACTGGGGTACGGGTCCCACACACACTGACTCTCACTGGGGTAGGGGTTCCACACACACTGACTCTCACTGGGGTACGGGTCCCACACACACTGACTCTCACTGGGGTACAGTTCCACACACACTGACTCTCACTGGGGTATGGGTTCCACACACACTGACTCTCACTGGGGTATGGGTTCCACACACACTGACTCTCACTGGGGTATGCGTCCCACACACACTGACTCTCACTGGGGTACGGGTCCCACACACACTGACTCTCACTGGGATACGGGTCCAACACACACAGACTCTCACTGGGGTATGGGTCCCACACACACTGACTCTCACTGGGGTACGGGTCCCACACACACTGACTCTGACTGGGCTACGGGTCCCACACACACTGACTCTCACTGGGGTACGGGTCCCACACACATTGACTCTCACTGGGGTACGGGTCCCACACACACTGACTCTCACTGGGGAAAGGGTTCCACACACACTGACTCTCACTGGGGTACAGTTCCACTCACACTGACTCTCACCGGGGTACGGGTTCCACACACACTGACTCTCACTGGGGTACGGGTCCCACACACACTGACTCCCACTGGGGTACGGGTCCCACACACCGACTCTCACTGGGGTACGGGTTCCACACACACTGACTCTCACTGGGGTACGGGTACCACACACACTGACTCTCATTGGTGTACCGGTCCCACACACACTGACTCTCACTGGGGTACGGGTCCCACACACACTGACTCTCACTGGGGTACAGTTCCACACACACTGACTCTCACTGGGGTACGGGTCCCACACACACACTCTCACTGGTGTACGGGTCCCACACACACTGACTCTCACTGGGGTATGGGTTCCACACACACTGACTCTCACTGGGGTACGGGTCCCACACACACTGAATCTCACTGGGGTATGGGTCCCACACACACTGACTCTCACTGGGGTCCGGGTTCCACACACACTGACTCTCACTGGGGTACGGGTCCCACACACACTGACTCTCACTGGGGTAGGGGTTCCACACACACTGACTCTCACTGGGGTACGGGTCCCACACACACTGACTCTCACTGGGGTACAGTTCCACACACACTGACTCTCACTGGGGTATGGGTTCCACACACACTGACTCTCACTGGGGTATGGGTTCCACACACACTGACTCTTACTGGGGTACGGGTCCCACACACACTGACTCTCACTGGGGTATGGGTCCCACACACACTGACTCTCACTGGGGTACGGGTCCCACACACACTGACTCTCACTGGGATACGGGTCCAACACACACAGACTCTCACTGGGGTATGGGTCCCACACACACTGACTCTCACTGGGGTACGGGTCCCACACACACTGACTCTGACTGGGCTACGGGTCCCACACACACTGACTCTCACTGGGGTACGGGTCCCACACACATTGACTCTCACTGGGGTACGGGTCCCACACACACTGACTCTCACTGGGGAAAGGGTTCCACACACACTGACTCTCACTGGGGTACAGTTCCACTCACACTGACTCTCACCGGGGTACGGGTTCCACACACACTGACTCTCACTGGGGTACGGGTCACACACACACTGACTCCCACTGGGGTGTGGGTTCCACACACACTGACTCTCACTTGGCTACGGGTTCCACACACACTGACTCTCACTGGGGTACGGATTCCACACACACTGACTCTCACTGGGGTACAGGTACCACACACACTGACTCTCACTGGGGAACGGATTCCACACACACTGACTCTCACTGGGGTACGGGTTCCACACACACTGACTCTCACTGGGGTACGGGTCCCACACACACTGACTCTCACTGGGGTACGGGTCCCACACACACTGACTCTCACTGGGGTACGGGTCCCACACACACTGACTCTCACTGGGGTACGGGTCCCACACACACTGACTCTCACTGGGGAAAGGGTTCCACACACACTGACTCTGACTGGGCTACGGGTCCCACACACACTGACTCTCACTGGGGTTTGGGTCCCACACACACTGACTCTCACTGGGGTACGGGTCCCACACACACTGACTCTCACTGGGGTACGGGTCCCACACACACTGACTCTCACTGGGGTACGGGTCCCACACACACTGACTCTCACTGGGGTACGGGTCCCACACACACTGACGCTCACTGGGGTACGTGTCCCACACACACTGACTCTCACTGGGGTACGGGTCCCACACACACTGACTCTCACTGGGGAAAGGGTTCCACACACACTGACTCTCACTGGGGTACAGTTCCACTCACACTGACTCTCACCGGGGTACGGGTTCCACACACACTGACTCTCACTGGGGTACGGGTCCCACACACACTGACTCTCACTGGGGTAGGGTTCCCACACACACTGACTCCCACTGGGGTGTGGGTTCCACACACGCTGACTCTCACTTGGCTACGGGTTCCACACACACTGACTCTCACTGGGGTACGGATTCCACACACACTGACTCTCACTGGGGTACGGGTTCCACACACACTGACTCTCACTGGGGTACGGATTCCACACACACTGACTCTCATTGGGGTATGGGTCCCACACACACTGACTCTCACTGGGGTACAGTTCCACACACACTGACGCTCACTGGGGTACGGGTCCCACACACACTGACTCTCACTGAGGTACGGGTCCCACACACACTGACTCTCACTGGGGGAGGGGTCCCAAACACACTGATTCTCACTGGGGTATGCGTCCCACACACACTGACTCTCACTGGGGTATGGGTCCCACACACACTGACTCTCACTGGGGTATGGGACCCACACACACTGACTCTCACTGGGGTACGGGATCCACACACACTCACTCTCACTGGGGTAAGGATCCCACACACACTGACTCTCACTGGGGTATGGGTTCCACACACACTGACTCTCACTGTGGTAGGGGTTCCACACACACTGACTCTCACTGGGGTATGGGTTCCACACACACTGACTCTCACTGGGGTATGGGTTCCACACACACTGACTCTCACTGGGGTACGGGTCCCACACACACTGACTCTCACTGGGGTACGTGTCCCACAGACACTGACTCTCACTGGGGTACGGGTCCCACACACCGACTCTCACTGGGGTACGGGTTCCACACACACTGACTCTCACTGGGGTACGGGTACCACACACACTGACTCTCATTGGTGTACCGGTCCCACACACACTGACTCTCACTGGGGTACGGGTCCCACACACACTGACTCTGACTGGGGTACAGTTCCACACACACTGACTCTCACTGGGGTACGGGTCCCACACACACACTCTCACTGGTGTACGGGTCCCACACACACTGACTCTCACTGGGGTATGGGTTCCACACACACTGACTTTCACTGGGGTACGGGTCCCACACACACTGAATCTCACTGGGGTATGGGTCCCACACACACTGACTCTCACTGGGGTACGGGTTCCACACACACTGACTCTCACTGGGGTACGGGTCCCACACACACTGACTCTCACTGGGGTAGGGGTTCCACACACACTGACTCTCACTGGGGTACGGGTCCCACACACACTGACTCTCACTGGGGTACAGTTCCACACGCACTGACTCTCACTGGGGTATGGGTTCCACACACACTGACTCTCACTGGGGTATGGGTTCCACACACACTGATTCTTACTGGGGTACGGGTCCCACACACACTGACTCTCACTGGGGTATGGGTCCCACACACACTGACTCTCACTGGGGTACGGGTCCCACACACACTGACTCTCACTGGGATACGGGTCCAACACACACAGACTCTCACTGGGGTATGGGTCCCACACACACTGACTCTCACTGGGGTACGGGTCCCACACACACTGACTCTCACTGGGGTACGGGTCCCACACACACTGACTCTCACTGGGGAAAGGGTTCCACACACACTGACTCTCACTGGGGTACAGTTCCACTCACACTGACTCTCACCGGGGTACGGGTTCCACACACACTGACTCTCACTGGGGTACGGCTCCCACACACACTGACTCCCACTGGGGTGTGGGTTCCACACACACTGACTCTCACTTGGCTACGGGTTCCACACACACTGACTCTCACTGGGGTACGGATTCCACACACACTGACTCTCACTGGGGTACGGGTTCCACACACACTGACTCTCACTGGGGAACGGATTCCACACACACTGACTCTCACTGGGGTACGGGTTCCACACACACTGACTCTCACTGGGGTACGGGTCCCACACACACTGACTCTCACTGGGGTACGGGTCCCACACACACTGACTCTCACTGGGGTACGGGTCCCACACACACTGACTCTCACTGGGGTACGGGTCCCACACACACTGACTCTCACTGGGGAAAGGGTTCCACACACACTGACTCTGACTGGGCTACGGGTCCCACACACACTGACTCTCACTGGGGTTTGGGTCCCACACACACTGACTCTCACTGGGGTACGGGTCCCACACACACTGACTCTCACTGGGGTACGGGTCCCACACACACTGACTCTCACTGGGGTACGGGTCCCACACACACTGACTCTCACTGGGGTACGGGTTCCACACACACTGACTCTCACTGGGGTACGGGTCCCACACACACTGACTCTCACTGGGGTACGGGTCCCACACACACTGACTCTCACTGGGGTACGGGTCCCACACACACTGACTCTCACTGGGGTACGGGTCCCACACACACTGACTCTCACTGGGGAAAGGGTTCCACACACACTGACTCTGACTGGGCTACGGGTCCCACACACACTGACTCTCACTGGGGTTTGGGTCCCACACACACTGACTCTCACTGGGGTACGGGTCCCACACACACTGACTCTCACTGGGGTACGGGTCCCACACACACTGACTCTCACTGGGGTACGGGTCCCACACACACTGACTCTCACTGGGGTACGGGTCCCACACACACTGACGCTCACTGGGGTACGTGTCCCACACACACTGACTCTCACTGGGGTACGGGTCCCACACACACTGACTCTCACTGGGGAAAGGGTTCCACACACACTGACTCTCACTGGGGTACAGTTCCACTCACACTGACTCTCACCGGGGTACGGGTTCCACACACACTGACTCTCACTGGGGTACGGGTCCCACACACACTGACTCTCACTGGGGTAGGGTTCCCACACACACTGACTCCCACTGGGGTGTGGGTTCCACACACGCTGACTCTCACTTGGCTACGGGTTCCACACACACTGACTCTCACTGGGGTACGGATTCCACACACACTGACTCTCACTGGGGTACGGGTTCCACACACACTGACTCTCACTGGGGTACGGATTCCACACACACTGACTCTCATTGGGGTATGGGTCCCACACACACTGACTCTCACTGGGGTACAGTTCCACACACACTGACGCTCACTGGGGTACGGGTCCCACACACACTGACTCTCACTGAGGTACGGGTCCCACACACACTGACTCTCACTGGGGGAGGGGTCCCAAACACACTGATTCTCACTGGGGTATGCGTCCCACACACACTGACTCTCACTGGGGTATGGGTCCCACACACACTGACTCTCACTGGGGTATGGGACCCACACACACTGACTCTCACTGGGGTACGGGATCCACACACACTCACTCTCACTGGGGTAAGGATCCCACACACACTGACTCTCACTGGGGTATGGGTTCCACACACACTGACTCTCACTGTGGTAGGGGTTCCACACACACTGACTCTCACTGGGGTATGGGTTCCACACACACTGACTCTCACTGGGGTATGGGTTCCACACACACTGACTCTCACTGGGGTACGGGTCCCACACACACTGACTCTCACTGGGGTACGTGTCCCACAGACACTGACTCTCACTGGGGTACGGGTCCCACACACCGACTCTCACTGGGGTACGGGTTCCACACACACTGACTCTCACTGGGGTACGGGTACCACACACACTGACTCTCATTGGTGTACCGGTCCCACACACACTGACTCTCACTGGGGTACGGGTCCCACACACACTGACTCTGACTGGGGTACAGTTCCACACACACTGACTCTCACTGGGGTACGGGTCCCACACACACACTCTCACTGGTGTACGGGTCCCACACACACTGACTCTCACTGGGGTATGGGTTCCACACACACTGACTTTCACTGGGGTACGGGTCCCACACACACTGAATCTCACTGGGGTATGGGTCCCACACACACTGACTCTCACTGGGGTACGGGTTCCACACACACTGACTCTCACTGGGGTACGGGTCCCACACACACTGACTCTCACTGGGGTAGGGGTTCCACACACACTGACTCTCACTGGGGTACGGGTCCCACACACACTGACTCTCACTGGGGTACAGTTCCACACGCACTGACTCTCACTGGGGTATGGGTTCCACACACACTGACTCTCACTGGGGTATGGGTTCCACACACACTGATTCTTACTGGGGTACGGGTCCCACACACACTGACTCTCACTGGGGTATGGGTCCCACACACACTGACTCTCACTGGGGTACGGGTCCCACACACACTGACTCTCACTGGGATACGGGTCCAACACACACAGACTCTCACTGGGGTATGGGTCCCACACACACTGACTCTCACTGGGGTACGGGTCCCACACACACTGACTCTCACTGGGGTACGGGTCCCACACACACTGACTCTCACTGGGGAAAGGGTTCCACACACACTGACTCTCACTGGGGTACAGTTCCACTCACACTGACTCTCACCGGGGTACGGGTTCCACACACACTGACTCTCACTGGGGTACGGCTCCCACACACACTGACTCCCACTGGGGTGTGGGTTCCACACACACTGACTCTCACTTGGCTACGGGTTCCACACACACTGACTCTCACTGGGGTACGGATTCCACACACACTGACTCTCACTGGGGTACGGGTTCCACACACACTGACTCTCACTGGGGAACGGATTCCACACACACTGACTCTCACTGGGGTACGGGTTCCACACACACTGACTCTCACTGGGGTACGGGTCCCACACACACTGACTCTCACTGGGGTACGGGTCCCACACACACTGACTCTCACTGGGGTACGGGTCCCACACACACTGACTCTCACTGGGGTACGGGTCCCACACACACTGACTCTCACTGGGGAAAGGGTTCCACACACACTGACTCTGACTGGGCTACGGGTCCCACACACACTGACTCTCACTGGGGTTTGGGTCCCACACACACTGACTCTCACTGGGGTACGGGTCCCACACACACTGACTCTCACTGGGGTACGGGTCCCACACACACTGACTCTCACTGGGGTACGGGTCCCACACACACTGACTCTCACTGGGGTACGGGTCCCACACACACTGACTCTCACTGGGGTACGTGTCCCACACACACTGACTCTCACTGGGGTACGGGTCCCACACACACTGACTCTCACTGGGGAAAGGGTTCCACACACACTGACTCTCACTGGGGTACAGTTCCACTCACACTGACTCTCACCGGGGTACGGGTTCCACACACACTGACTCTCACTGGGTTACGGGTCCCACACACACTGACTCTCACTGGGGTAGGGTTCCCACACACACTGACTCCCACTGGGGTACGGGTTCCACACACACTGACTCTCACTGGGGTACGGATTCCACACACACTGACTCTCACTGGGGTACGGGTTCCACACACACTGACTCTCACTGGGGTAGGGGTTCCACACACACTGACTCCAACTGGGGTACAGGTCCCACACACACTGACGCTCACTGGGGTACGGGTCCCACACACACTGACTCTCACTGAGGTACGGGTCCCACACACACTGACTCTCACTGGGGTAGGGGTCCCAAACACACTGATTCTCACTGGGGTATGCGTCCCACACACACTGACTCTCACTGGGGTATGGGTCCCACACACACTGACTCTCACTGGGGTACAGTTCCACACACACTGACGCTCACTGGGGTACGGGTCCCACACACACTGACTATCACTGAGGTACGGGTCCCACACACACTGACTCTCACTGGGGTATGCGTCCCACACACACTGACTCTCACTGGGGTATGGGTCCCAGACACACTGACTCTCACTGGGGTATGGGACCCACACACACTGATTCTCACTGGCGTACGGGTCCCACACACACTGACTCTCACTGGGGTACGGGTCCCACACACACTGACTCTCACTGAGGTACGGGTCCCACACACACTGACTCTCACTGGGGGAGGGGTCCCAAACACACTGATTCTCACTCGGGTATGCGTCCCACACACACTGACTCTCACTGGGGTACGGGTCCCACACACACTGACTCTCACTGGGGTACGGGATCCACACACACTCACTCTCACTGGGGTAAGGATCCCACACACACTGACTCTCACTGGGGTACGGGACCCACACGCACTGACTCTCACTGTGGTAGGGGTTCCACACACACTGACTCTCACTGGGGTACGGTTTCCACACACACTGACTCTCACTGAGGTAAGGATCCCACACGCACTGACTCTCACTGGGGTACTGGTCCCACACACACTGACTCTCACTGGGGTACGGGTCCCACACACACTGACTCTCACTGTGGTCGGGGTTCCACACACACTGACTCTCACTGGGGTATGGGTTCCACACACACTGACTCTCACTGGGGTATGGGTTCCACACACACTGACTCTCACTGGGGTACGGGTCCCACACACACTGACTCTCACTGGGGTACGGGTCCCACACACACTGAATCTCACTGGGGTACGGGTCCCACACACACTGACTCTCACTGGGGTACGGGTCCCACACACACTGACTCTCACTGGGGTACGTGTCCCACACACACTGACTCTCACTGGGGTACGGGTCCCACACACACTGACTCTCACTGGGGAAAGGGTTCCACACACACTGACTCTCACTGGGGTACAGTTCCACTCACACTGACTCTCACCGGGGTACGGGTTCCACACACACTGACTCTCACTGGGGTACGGGTCCCACACACACTGACTCTCACTGGAGTAGGGTTCCCACACACACTGACTCCCACTGGGGTGTGGGTTCCACACACACTGACTCTCACTTGGCTACGGGTTCCACACACACTGACTCTCACTGGGGTACGGATTCCACACACACTGACTCTCACTGGGGTACGGGTTCCACACACACTGACTCTCACTGGGGTACGGATTCCACACACACTGACTCTCACTGGGGTACGGGTTCCACACACACTGACTCTCACTGTGGTAGGGGTTCCACACACACTGACTCCAACTGGGGTACAGGTCCCACACACACTGACGCTCACTGGGGTACGGGTCCCACACACACTGACTCTCACTGAGGTACGGGTCCCACACACACTGACTCTCACTGGGGTAGGGGTCCCAAACACACTGATTCTCACTGGGGTATGCGTCCCACACACACTGACTCTCACTGGGGTATGGGTCCCACACACACTGACTCTCACTGGGGTACAGTTCCACACACACTGACGCTCACTGGGGTACGGGTCCCACACACACTGACTCTCACTGAGGTACGGGTCCCACACACACTGACTCTCACTGGGGTATGCGTCCCACACACACTGACTCTCACTGGGGTATGGGTCCCACACACACTGACTCTCACTGGGGTATGGGACCCACACACACTGATTCTCACTGGCGTACGGGTCCCACACACACTGACTCTCACTGGGGTACGGGTCCCACACACACTGACTCTCACTGAGGTACGGGTCCCACACACACTGACTCTCACTGGGGGAGGGGTCCCAAACACACTGATTCTCACTGGGGTATGCGTCCCACACACACTGACTCTCACTGGGGTACGGGTCCCACACACACTGACTCTCACTGGGGTACGGGATCCACACACACTCACTCTCACTGGGGTAAGGATCCCACACACACTGACTCTCACTGGGGTACGGGACCCACACGCACTGACTCTCACTGTGGTAGGGGTTCCACACACACTGACTCTCACTGGGGTACGGTTTCCACACACACTGACTCTCACTGAGGTAAGGATCCCACACGCACTGACTCTCACTGGGGTACTGGTCCCACACACACTGACTCTCACTGGGGTACGGGTCCCACACACACTGACTCTCACTGTGGTCGGGGTTCCACACACACTGACTCTCACTGGGGTATGGGTTCCACACACACTGACTCTCACTGGGGTATGGGTTCCACACACACTGACTCTCACTGGGGTACGGGTCCCACACACACTGACTCTCACTGGGGTACGTGTCCCACAGACACTGACTCTCACTGGGGTACGGGTCCCACACACCGACTCTCACTGGGGTACGGGTTCCACACACACTGACTCTCACTGGGGTACGGGTACCACACACACTGACTCTCATTGGTGTACCGGTCCCACACACACTGACTCTCACTGGGGTATGGGTCCCACACACACTGACTCTCACTGGGGTACAGTTCCACACACACTGACGCTCACTGGGGTACGGGTCCCACACACACTGACTCTCACTGAGGTACGGGTCCCACGCACACTGACTCTCACTGGGGGAGGGGTCCCAAACACACTGATTCTCACTGGGGTATGCGTCCCACACACACTGACTCTCACTGGGGTATGGGTCCCACACACACTGACTCTCACTGGGGTATGGGACCTACACACACTGATTCTCACTGGCGTACGCGCCCCACACACACTGACTCTCACTGGGGTACGGGTCCCACACACACTGTCTGTCACTGGGGTACGGGTCCCACACACACTGACGCTCACTGGGGTACGGGATCCACACACACTCACTCTCACTGGGGTAAGGATCCCACACACACTGACTCTCACTGGGGTACGGGACCCACACGCACTGACTCTCACTGTGGTAGGGGTTCCACACACACTGACTCTCACTGGGGTACGGTTTCCACACACACTGACTCTCACTGAGGTAAGGATCCCACACGCACTGACTCTCACTGGGGTACTGGTCCCACACACACTGACTCTCACTGGGGTACGGGTCCCACACATACTGACTCTCACTGTGGTAGGGGTTCCACACACACTGACTCTCACCGGGGTATGGGTTCCACACACACTGACTCTCACTGGGGTATGGGTTCCACACACACTGACTCTCACTGGGGTACGGGTCCCACACACACTGACTCTCACTGGGGTACGTGTCCCACAGACACTGACTCTCACTGGGGTACGGGTCCCACACACCGACTCTCACTGGGGTACGGGTTCCACACACACTGACTCTCACTGGGGTACGGGTACCACACACACCGACTCTCATTGGTGTACCGGTCCCACACACACTGACTCTCACTGGGGTACGGGTCCCACACACACTGACTCTCACTGGGGTACAGTTCCACACACACTGACTCTCACTGGGGTACGGGTCCCACACACACTGAATCTCACTGGGGTAGGGGTCCCACACACACTGACTCTCACTGGGGTACGGGTTCCACACACACTGACTCTCACTGGGGTACGGGTCCCACACACACTGACTCTCACTGGGGTAGGGGTTCCACACACACTGACTCTCACTGGGGTACGGGTCCCACACACACTGACTCTCACTGGGGTACAGTTCCACACACACTGACTCTCACTGGGGTATGGGTTCCACACACACTGACTCTCACTGGGGTAGGGGTCCCAAACACACTGATTCTCACTGGGGTATGCGTCCCACACACACTGACTCTCACTGGGGTACAGTTCCACACACACTGACGCTCACTGGGGTACGGGTCCCACACACACTGACTCTCACTGAGGTACGGGTCGCACACACACTGACTCTCACTGGGGTAGGGGTCCCAAACACACTGATTCTCACTGGGGTAGGGGTCCCAAACACACTGATTCTCACTGGGGTATGCGTCCCACACACACTGACTCTCACTGGGGTATGGGTCCCACACACACTGACTCTCACTGGGGTATGGGACCCACACACACTGATTCTCACTGGGGTACGGGTCCCACACACACTGACTCTCACTGGGGAAAGGGTTCCACACACACTGACTCTCACAGGGGTACAGTTCCACTCACACTGACTCTCACCGGGGTACGGGTTCCACACACACTGACTCTCACTGGGGTACGGGTCCCACACACACTGACTCCCACTGGGGTGTGGGTTCCACACACACTGACTCTCACTTGGCTACGGGTTCCACACACACTGACTCTCACTGGGGTACGGATTCCACACACACTGACTCCCACTGGGGTGTGGGTTCCACACACACTGACTCTCACTTGGCTACGGGTTCCACACACACTGACTCTCAGTGGGGTACGGGTCCCACACACACTGACTCTCACTGGGGTACGGGTCCCACACACACTGACTCTCACTGGGGTACGGGTCCCACACACACTGACTCTCACTGGGGTACGTGTCCCACACACACTGACTCTCACTGGGGTACGGGTCCCACACACACTGACTCTCACTGGGGAACGGATTCCACACACACTGACTCTCACTGTGGTACGGGTTCCACACACACTGACTCTCACTGGGGTACGGGTCCCACACACACTGACTCTCACTGGGGTACGGGTCCCACACACACTGACGCTCACTGGGGTACGGGTCCCACACACACTGACTCTCACTGGGGTACGGGTCCCACACACACTGACTCTCACTGGGGAAAGGGTTCCACACACACTGACTCTGACTGGGCTACGGGTCCCACACACACTGACTCTCACTGGGGTTTGGGTCCCACACACACTGACTCTCACTGGGGTACGGGTCCCACACACACTGACTCTCACTGGGGTACAGGTCCCACACACACTGACTCTCACTGGGGTACGGGTCCCACACACACTGACTCTCACTGGGGTACGGGTCCCACACACACTGACTCTCACTGGGGTACGGGTCCCACACACACTGACTCTCACTGGGGAAAGGGTTCCACACACACTGACTCTCACTGGGGTACAGTTCCACTCACACTGACTCTCACCGGGGTACGGGTTCCACACACACTGACTCTCACTGGGGTACGGGTCCCACACACACTGACTCTCACTGGGGTAGGGTTCCCACACACACTGACTCCCACTGGGGTGTGGGTTCCACACACACTGACTCTCACTTGGCTACGGGTTCCACACACACTGACTCTCACTGGGGTACGGATTCCACACACACTGACTCTCACTGGGGTACGGGTTCCACACACACTGACTCTCACTGGGGTACGGATTCCACACACACTGACTCTCACTGGGGTACGGGTTCCACACACACTGACTCTCACTGGGGTAGGGGTCCCAAACACACTGATTCTCACTGGGGTATGCGTCCCACACACACTGACTCTCACTGGGGTATGGGTCCCACACACACTGACTCTCACTGGGGTACAGTTCCACACACACTGACGCTCACTGGGGTACGGGTCCCACACACACTGACTCTCACTGAGGTACGGGTCCCACACACACTGACTCTCACTGGGGTAGGGGTCCCAAACACACTGATTCTCACTGGGGTATGCGTCCCACACACACTGACTCTCACTGGGGTATGGGTCCCACACACACTGACTCTCACTGGGGTATGGGACCCACACACACTGATTCTCACTGGCGTACGGGTCCCACACACACTGACTCTCACTTGGCTACGGGTTCCACACACACTGACTCTCACTGGGGTACGGATTCCACACACACTGACTCTCACTGGGGTACGGGTTCCACACACACTGACTCTCACTGGGGAACGGATTCCACACACACTGACTCTCACTGGGGTACGGCTTCCACACACACTGACTCTCACTGGGGTACGGGTCCCACACACACTGACTCTCACTGGGGTAGGGTTCCCACACACACTGACTCCCACTGGGGTGTGGGTTCCACACACACTGACTCTCACTTGGCTACGGGTTCCACACACACTGACTCTCACTGGGGTACGGATTCCACACACACTGACTCTCACTGGGGTACGGGTTCCACACACACTGACTCTCACTGGGGTACGGATTCCACACACACTGACTCTCACTGGGGTATGGGTCCCACACACACTGACTCTCACTGGGGTACTGTTCCACACACACTGACGCTCACTGGGGTACGGGTCCCACACACACTGACTCTCACTGAGGTACGGGTCCCACACACACTGACTCTCACTGGGGGAGGGGTCCCAAACACACTGATTCTCACTGGGGTATGCGTCCCACACACACTGACTCTCACTGGGGTATGGGTCCCACACACACTGACTCTCACTGGGGTATGGGACCCACACACACTGATTCTCACTGGCGTACGGGTCCCACACACACTGACTCTCACTGGGGTACGGGTCCCACACACACTGTCTGTCACTGGGGTACGGGTCCCACACACACTGACTCTCACTGGGGTACGGGATCCACACACACTCACTCTCACTGGGGTAAGGATCCCACACACACTGACTCTCACTGGGGTACGGGAACCACACGCACTGACTCTCACTGTGGTAGGGGTTCCACACACACTGACTCTCACTGGGGTACGGTTTCCACACACACTGACTCTCACTGAGGTAAGGATCCCACACGCACTGACTCTCACTGGGGTACTGGTCCCACACACACTGACTCTCACTGGGGTACGGGTCCCACACACACTGACTCTCACTGTGGAAGGGGTTCCACACACACTGACTCTCACTGGGGTATGGGTTCCACACACACTGACTCTCACTGGGGTATGGGTTCCACACACACTGACTCTCACTGGGGTACGGGTCCCACACACACTGACTCTCACTGGGGTACGTGTCCCACAGACACTGACTCTCACTGGGGTACGGGTCCCACACACCGACTCTCACTGGGGTACGGGTTCCACACACACTGACTCTCACTGGGGTACGGGTACCACACACACTGACTCTCATTGGTGTACCGGTCCCACACACACTGACTCTCACTGGGGTACGGGTCCCACACACACTGACTCTCACTGGGGTACAGTTCCACACACACTGACTCTCACTGGGGTACGGGTTCCACACACACACTCTCACTGGTGTACGGGTCCCACACACACTGACTCTCACTGGGGTATGGGTTCCACACACACTGACTCTCACTGGGGTACGGGTCCCACACACACTGAATCTCACTGGGGTATGGGTCCCACACACACTGACTCTCACTGGGGTACGGGTTCCACACACACTGACTCTCACTGGGGTACGGGTCCCACACACACTGACTCTCACTGGGGTAGGGGTTCCACACACACTGACTCTCACTGGGGAACGGGTTCCACACACACTGACTCTCACTGGGGTACGGGTCCCACACACACTGACTCTCACTGGGGTAGGGGTTCCACACACACTGACTCTCACTGGGGTACGGGTCCCACACACACTGACTCTCACTGGGGTACAGTTCCACACACACTGACTCTCACTGGGGTATGGGTTCCACACACACTGACTCTCACTGGGGTATGGGTTCCACACACACTGACTCTTACTGGGGTACGGGTCCCACACACACTGACTCTCACTGGGGTATGGGTCCCACACACACTGACTCTCACTGGGGTACGGGTCCCACACACACTGACTCTCACTGGGATACGGGTCCAACACACACAGACTCTCACTGGGGTATGGGTCCCACACACACTGACTCTCACTGGGGTACGGGTCCCACACACACTGACTCTCACTGGGGTACGGGTCCCACACACACTGACTCTCACTGGGGTACGGGTCCCACACACATTGACTCTCACTGGGGTACGGGTCCCACACACACTGACTCTCACTGGGGAAAGGGTTCCACACACACTGACTCTCACTGGGGTACAGTTCCACTCACACTGACTCTCACCGGGGTACGGGTTCCACACACACTGACTCTCACTGGGGTACGGGTCCCACACACACTGACTCCCACTGGGGTGTGGGTTCCACACACACTGACTCTCACTTGGCTACGGGTTCCACACACACTGACTCTCACTGGGGTACGGATTCCACACACACTGACTCTCACTGGGGTACGGGTTCCACACACACTGACTCTCACTGGGGAACGGATTCCACACACACTGACTCTCACTGGGGTACGGGTTCCACACATACTGACTCTCACTGGCGTACGGGTCCCACACACACTGACTCTCACTGGGGTACGGGTCCCACACACACTGACTCTCACTGGGGTACGGGTCCCACACACACTGACTCTCACTGGGGTACGGTTCCCACACACACTGACTCTCACTGGGGAAAGGGTTCCACACACAGTGACTCTGACTGGGCTACGGGTCCCACACACACTGACTCTCACTGGGGTTTGGGTCCCACACACACTGACTCTCACTGGGGTACGGGTCCCACACACACTGACTCTCACTGGGGTACGGGTCCCACACACACTGACTCTCACTGGGGTACGGGTCCCACACACACTGACTCTCACTGGGGTACGGGTCCCACACACACTGACTCTCACTGGGGTACGTGTCCCACACACACTGACTCTCACTGGGGTACGGGTCCCACACACACTGACTCTCACTGGGGAAAGGGTTCCACACACACTGACTCTCACTGGGGTACAGTTCCACTCACACTGACTCTCACCGGGGTACGGGTTCCACACACACTGACTCTCACTGGGGTACGGGTCCCACACACACTGACTCTCACTGGGGTAGGGTTCCCACACACACTGACTCCCACTGGGGTGTGGGTTCCACACACACTGACTCTCACTTGGCTACGGGTTCCACACACACTGACTCTCACTGGGGTACGGATTCCACACACACTGACTCACACTGGGGTACGGGTTCCACACACACTGACTCTCACTGGGGTACGGATTCCACACACACTGACTCTCACTGGGGTATGGGTCCCACACACACTGACTCTCACTGGGGTACAGTTCCACACACACTGACGCTCACTGGGGTACGGGTCCCACACACACTGACTCTCACTGAGGTACGGGTCCCACACACACTGACTCTCACTGGGGGAGGGGTCCCAAACACACTGATTCTCACTGGGGTATGCGTCCCACACACACTGACTCTCACTGGGGTATGGGTCCCACACACACTGACTCTCACTGGGGTATGGGACCCACACACACTGATTCTCACTGGCGTACGGGTCCCACACACACTGACTCTCACTGGGGTACGGGTCCCACACACACTGTCTGTCACTGGGGTACGGGTCCCACACACACTGACTCTCACTGGGGTACGGGATCCACACACACTCACTCTCACTGGGGTAAGGATCCCACACACACTGACTCTCACTGGGGTACGGGACCCACACGCACTGACTCTCACTGTGGTAGGGGTTCCACACACACTGACTCTCACTGGGGTACGGTTTCCACACACACTGACTCTCACTGAGGTAAGGATCCCACACGCACTGACTCTCACTGGGGTACTGGTCCCACACACACTGACTCTCACTGGGGTACGGGTCCCACACACACTGACTCTCACTGTGGTAGGGGTTCCACACACACTGACTCTCACTGGGGTATGGGTTCCACACACACTGACTCTCACTGGGGTATGGGTTCCACACACACTGACTCTCACTGGGGTACGGGTCCCACACACACTGACTCTCACTGGGGTACGTGTCCCACAGACACTGACTCTCACTGGGGTACGGGTCCCACACACCGACTCTCACTGGGGTACGGGTTCCACACACACTGACTCTCACTGGGGTACGGGTACCACACACACTGACTCTCATTGGTGTACCGGTCCCACACACACTGACTCTCACTGGGGTACGGGTCCCACACACACTGACTCTCACTGGGGTACAGTTCCACACACACTGACTCTCACTGGGGTACGGGTCCCACACACACACTCTCACTGGTGTACGGGTCCCACACACACTGACTCTCACTGGGGTATGGGTTCCACACACACTGACTCTCACTGGGGTACGGGTCCCACACACACTGAATCTCACTGGGGTATGGGTCCCACACACACTGACTCTCACTGGGGTACGGGTTCCACACACACTGACTCTCACTGGGGTACGGGTCCCACACACACTGACTCTCACTGGGGTAGGGGTTCCACACACACTGACTCTCACTGAGGTACGGGTCCCACACACACTGACTCTCACTGGGGTACAGTTCCACACACACTGACTCTCACTGGGGTATGGGTTCCACACACACTGACTCTCACTGGGGTATGGGTTCCACACACACTGACTCTTACTGGGGCACGGGTCCCACACACACTGACTCTCACTGGGGTATGGGTCCCACACACACTGACTCTCACTGGGGTACGGGTCCCACACACACTGACTCTCACTGGGATACGGGTCCAACACACACAGACTCTCACTGGGGTATGGGTCCCACACACACTGACTCTCACTGGGGTACGGGTCCCACACACACTGACTCTCACTGGGGTACGGGTCCCACACACACTGACTCTCACTGGGGTACGGGTCCCACACACATTGACTCTCACTGGGGTACGGGTCCCACACACACTGACTCTCAATGGGGAAAGGGTTCCACACACACTGACTCTCACTGGGGTACAGTTCCACTCACACTGATTCTCACCGGGGTACGGGTTCCACACACACTGACTCTCACTGGGGTACGGGTCCCACACACACTGACTCCCACTGGGGTGTGGGTTCCACACACACTGACTCTCACTTGGCTACGGGTTCCACACACACTGACTCTCACTGGGGTACGGATTCCACACACACTGACTCTCACTGGGGTACGGGTTCCACACACACTGACTCTCACTGGGGTATGGGTTCCACACACACTGCCTCTCACTGGGGTACGGGACCCACACACACTGACTCTCAATGGGGTACGTGTCCCACACACACTGACTCTCACTGGGGTATAGTTCCACACATACTGACTCTCACTGGGGTACGGGTTCCACACACACTGACTCTCACTGGGGTACGGGTCCCACACACACTGACTCTCACTGGGGTACGGGTCCCACACACACTTACTCTCACTTTGGTACGATTCTCACACACACTGACTCTCACAGGGGTACGGGTCCCACACACACTGACTCTCACAGTGGTAAGAGTCCCACACACACTGACTCTCACTGGGGTACGGGTCCCACACACGCTGACTCTCACTGGGGTACAGTTCCACACACACTGACTCTCACTGGGGTAGGGGTTCCACACACACTGACTCCAACTGGGGTACAGGTCCCACACACACTGACGCTCACTGGGGTACGGGTCCCACACACACTGACTCTCACTGAGGTACGGGTCCCACACACACTGACTCTCACTGGGGTAGGGGTCCCAAACACACTGATTCTCACTGGGGTATGCGTCCCACACACACTGACTCTCACTGGGGTACGGGTTCCCACACACACTGACACTCACTGGGGTACGGGTCCCACACACACTGACTCTCACTGGGGTACAGTTCCACACACACTGACGCTCACTGGGGTACGGGTCCCACACACACACTCTCACTGGTGTACGGGTCCCACACACACTGACTCTCACTGGGGTATGGGTTCCACACACACTGACTCTCACTGGGGTACGGGTCCCACACACACTGAATCTCACTGGGGTATGGGTCCCACACACACTGACTCTCACTGGGGTCCGGGTTCCACACACACTGACTCTCACTGGGGTACGGGTCCCACACACACTGACTCTCACTGGGGTAGGGGTTCCACACACACTGACTCTCACTGGGGTACGGGTCCCACACACACTGACTCTCACTGGGGTACAGTTCCACACACACTGACTCTCACTGGGGTATGGGTTCCACACACACTGACTCTCACTGGGGTATGGGTTCCACACACACTGACTCTTACTGGGGTACGGGTCCCACACACACTGACTCTCACTGGGGTATGGGTCCCACACACACTGACTCTCACTGGGGTACGGGTCCCACACACACTGACTCTCACTGGGATACGGGTCCAACACACACAGACTCTCACTGGGGTATGGGTCCCACACACACTGACTCTCACTGGGGTACGGGTCCCACACACACTGACTCTGACTGGGCTACGGGTCCCACACACACTGACTCTCACTGGGGTACGGGTCCCACACACATTGACTCTCACTGGGGTACGGGTCCCACACACACTGACTCTCACTGGGGAAAGGGTTCCACACACACTGACTCTCACTGGGGTACAGTTCCACTCACACTGACTCTCACCGGGGTACGGGTTCCACACACACTGACTCTCACTGGGGTACGGGTCCCACACACACTGACTCCCACTGGGGTACGGGTCCCACACACCGACTCTCACTGGGGTACGGGTTCCACACACACTGACTCTCACTGGGGTACGGGTACCACACACACTGACTCTCATTGGTGTACCGGTCCCACACACACTGACTCTCACTGGGGTACGGGTCCCACACACACTGACTCTCACTGGGGTACAGTTCCACACACACTGACTCTCACTGGGGTACGGGTCCCACACACACACTCTCACTGGTGTACGGGTCCCACACACACTGACTCTCACTGGGGTATGGGTTCCACACACACTGACTCTCACTGGGGTACGGGTCCCACACACACTGAATCTCACTGGGGTATGGGTCCCACACACACTGACTCTCACTGGGGTCCGGGTTCCACACACACTGACTCTCACTGGGGTACGGGTCCCACACACACTGACTCTCACTGGGGTAGGGGTTCCACACACACTGACTCTCACTGGGGTACGGGTCCCACACACACTGACTCTCACTGGGGTACAGTTCCACACACACTGACTCTCACTGGGGTATGGGTTCCACACACACTGACTCTCACTGGGGTATGGGTTCCACACACACTGACTCTTACTGGGGTACGGGTCCCACACACACTGACTCTCACTGGGGTATGGGTCCCACACACACTGACTCTCACTGGGGTACGGGTCCCACACACACTGACTCTCACTGGGATACGGGTCCAACACACACAGACTCTCACTGGGGTATGGGTCCCACACACACTGACTCTCACTGGGGTACGGGTCCCACACACACTGACTCTGACTGGGCTACGGGTCCCACACACACTGACTCTCACTGGGGTACGGGTCCCACACACATTGACTCTCACTGGGGTACGGGTCCCACACACACTGACTCTCACTGGGGAAAGGGTTCCACACACACTGACTCTCACTGGGGTACAGTTCCACTCACACTGACTCTCACCGGGGTACGGGTTCCACACACACTGACTCTCACTGGGGTACGGCTCCCACACACACTGACTCCCACTGGGGTGTGGGTTCCACACACACTGACTCTCACTTGGCTACGGGTTCCACACACACTGACTCTCACTGGGGTACGGATTCCACACACACTGACTCTCACTGGGGTACGGGTACCACACACACTGACTCTCACTGGGGAACGGATTCCACACACACTGACTCTCACTGGGGTACGGGTTCCACACACACTGACTCTCACTGGGGTACGGGTCCCACACACACTGACTCTCACTGGGGTACGGGTCCCACACACACTGACTCTCACTGGGGTACGGGTCCCACACACACTGACTCTCACTGGGGTACGGGTCCCACACACACTGACTCTCACTGGGGAAAGGGTTCCACACACACTGACTCTGACTGGGCTACGGGTCCCACACACACTGACTCTCACTGGGGTTTGGGTCCCACACACACTGACTCTCACTGGGGTACGGGTCCCACACACACTGACTCTCACTGGGGTACGGGTCCCACACACACTGACTCTCACTGGGGTACGGGTCCCACACACACTGACTCTCACTGGGGTACGGGTCCCACACACACTGACTCTCACTGGGGTACGTGTCCCACACACACTGACTCTCACTGGGGTACG
Organism: Scyliorhinus torazame; assembly: GCF_047496885.1. Taxonomy (NCBI): domain Eukaryota; kingdom Metazoa; phylum Chordata; class Chondrichthyes; order Carcharhiniformes; family Scyliorhinidae; genus Scyliorhinus; species Scyliorhinus torazame. The sequence continues at coordinate 63,484 of NW_027308220.1, forward strand.
GGTCCCACACACACTGACTCTCACTGGGGAAAGGGTTCCACACACACTGACTCTCACTGGGGTACAGTTCCACTCACACTGACTCTCACCGGGGTACGGGTTCCACACACACTGACTCTCACTGGGGTACGGGTCCCACACACACTGACTCTCACTGGGGTAGGGTTCCCACACACACTGACTCCCACTGGGGTGTGGGTTCCACACACGCTGACTCTCACTTGGCTACGGGTTCCACACACACTGACTCTCACTGGGGTACGGATTCCACACACACTGACTCTCACTGGGGTACGGGTTCCACACACACTGACTCTCACTGGGGTACGGATTCCACACACACTGACTCTCATTGGGGTATGGGTCCCACACACACTGACTCTCACTGGGGTACAGTTCCACACACACTGACGCTCACTGGGGTACGGGTCCCACACACACTGACTCTCACTGAGGTACGGGTCCCACACACACTGACTCTCACTGGGGGAGGGGTCCCAAACACACTGATTCTCACTGGGGTATGCGTCCCACACACACTGACTCTCACTGGGGTATGGGTCCCACACACACTGACTCTCACTGGGGTATGGGACCCACACACACTGACTCTCACTGGGGTACGGGATCCACACACACTCACTCTCACTGGGGTAAGGATCCCACACACACTGACTCTCACTGGGGTATGGGTTCCACACACACTGACTCTCACTGTGGTAGGGGTTCCACACACACTGACTCTCACTGGGGTACGGGTCCCACACACACTGACTCTCACTGGGGTACAGTTCCACACACACTGACTCTCACTGGGGTACGGGTCCCACACACACACTCTCACTGGTGTACGGGTCCCACACACACTGACTCTCACTGGGGTATGGGTTCCACACACACTGACTCTCACTGGGGTACGGGTCCCACACACACTGAATCTCACTGGGGTATGGGTCCCACACACACTGACTCTCACTGGGGTACGGGTTCCACACCAACTGACTCTCACTGGGGTACGGGTCCCACACACACTGACTCTCACTGGGGTAGGGGTTCCACACACACTGACTCTCACTGGGGTACGGGTCCCACACACACTGGCTCTCACTGGGGTACAGTTCCACACACACTGACTCTCACTGGGGTATGGGTTCCACACACACTGACTCTCACTGGGGTATGGGTTCCACACACACTGGCTCTTACTGGGGTACGGGTCCCACACACACTGACTCTCACTGGGGTATGGGTCCCACACACACTGACTCTCACTGGGGTACGGGTCCCACACACACTGACTCTCACTGGGATACGGGTCCAACACACACAGACTCTCACTGGGGTATGGGTCCCACACACACTGACTCTCACTGGGGTACGGGTCCCACACACACTGACTCTCACTGGGGTACGGGTCCCACACACACTGACTCTCACTGGGGAAAGGGTTCCACACACACTGACTCTCACTGCGGTACAGTTCCACTCACACTGACTCTCACCGGGGTACGGGTTCCACACACACTGACTCTCACTGGGGTACGGCTCCCACACACACTGACTCCCACTGGGGTGTGGGTTCCACACACACTGACTCTCACTTGGCTACGGGTTCCACACACACTGACTCTCACTGGGGTACGGATTCCACACACACTGACTCTCACTGGGGTACGGGTTCCACACACACTGACTCTCACTGGGGAACGGATTCCACACACACTGACTCTCACTGGGGTACGGGTTCCACACACACTGACTCTCACTGGGGTACGGGTCCCACACACACTGACTCTCACTGGGGTACGGGTCCCACACACACTGACTCTCACTGGGGTACGGGTCCCATACACACTGACTCTCACTGGGGTACGGGTCCCACACACACTGACTCTCACTGGGGTAGGGGTTCCACACACACTGACTCTCACTGGGGTACGGGTCCCACACACACTGACTCTCACTGGGGTACAGTTCCACACACACTGACTCTCACTGGGGTATGGGTTCCACACACACTGACTCTCACTGGGGTATGGGTTCCACACACACTGACTCTTACTGGGGTACGGGTCCCACACACACTGACTCTCACTGGGGTATGGGTCCCACACACACTGACTCTCACTGGGGTACGGGTCCCACACACACTGACTCTCACTGGGATACGGGTCCAACACACACAGACTCTCACTGGGGTATGGGTCCCACACACACTGACTCTCACTGGGGTACGGGTCCCACACACACTGACTCTGACTGGGCTACGGGTCCCACACACACTGACTCTCACTGGGGTACGGGTCCCACACACATTGACTCTCACTGGGGTACGGGTCCCACACACACTGACTCTCACTGGGGAAAGGGTTCCACACACACTGACTCTCACTGGGGTACAGTTCCACTCACACTGACTCTCACCGGGGTACGGGTTCCACACACACTGACTCTCACTGGGGTACGGGTCACACACACACTGACTCCCACTGGGGTGTGGGTTCCACACACACTGACTCTCACTTGGCTACGGGTTCCACACACACTGACTCTCACTGGGGTACGGATTCCACACACACTGACTCTCACTGGGGTACAGGTACCACACACACTGACTCTCACTGGGGAACGGATTCCACACACACTGACTCTCACTGGGGTACGGGTTCCACACACACTGACTCTCACTGGGGTACGGGTCCCACACACACTGACTCTCACTGGGGTACGGGTCCCACACACACTGACTCTCACTGGGGTACGGGTCCCACACACACTGACTCTCACTGGGGTACGGGTCCCACACACACTGACTCTCACTGGGGAAAGGGTTCCACACACACTGACTCTGACTGGGCTACGGGTCCCACACACACTGACTCTCACTGGGGTTTGGGTCCCACACACACTGACTCTCACTGGGGTACGGGTCCCACACACACTGACTCTCACTGGGGTACGGGTCCCACACACACTGACTCTCACTGGGGTACGGGTCCCACACACACTGACTCTCACTGGGGTACGGGTCCCACACACACTGACGCTCACTGGGGTACGTGTCCCACACACACTGACTCTCACTGGGGTACGGGTCCCACACACACTGACTCTCACTGGGGAAAGGGTTCCACACACACTGACTCTCACTGGGGTACAGTTCCACTCACACTGACTCTCACCGGGGTACGGGTTCCACACACACTGACTCTCACTGGGGTACGGGTCCCACACACACTGACTCTCACTGGGGTAGGGTTCCCACACACACTGACTCCCACTGGGGTGTGGGTTCCACACACGCTGACTCTCACTTGGCTACGGGTTCCACACACACTGACTCTCACTGGGGTACGGATTCCACACACACTGACTCTCACTGGGGTACGGGTTCCACACACACTGACTCTCACTGGGGTACGGATTCCACACACACTGACTCTCATTGGGGTATGGGTCCCACACACACTGACTCTCACTGGGGTACAGTTCCACACACACTGACGCTCACTGGGGTACGGGTCCCACACACACTGACTCTCACTGAGGTACGGGTCCCACACACACTGACTCTCACTGGGGGAGGGGTCCCAAACACACTGATTCTCACTGGGGTATGCGTCCCACACACACTGACTCTCACTGGGGTATGGGTCCCACACACACTGACTCTCACTGGGGTATGGGACCCACACACACTGACTCTCACTGGGGTACGGGATCCACACACACTCACTCTCACTGGGGTAAGGATCCCACACACACTGACTCTCACTGGGGTATGGGTTCCACACACACTGACTCTCACTGTGGTAGGGGTTCCACACACACTGACTCTCACTGGGGTATGGGTTCCACACACACTGACTCTCACTGGGGTATGGGTTCCACACACACTGACTCTCACTGGGGTACGGGTCCCACACACACTGACTCTCACTGGGGTACGTGTCCCACAGACACTGACTCTCACTGGGGTACGGGTCCCACACACCGACTCTCACTGGGGTACGGGTTCCACACACACTGACTCTCACTGGGGTACGGGTACCACACACACTGACTCTCATTGGTGTACCGGTCCCACACACACTGACTCTCACTGGGGTACGGGTCCCACACACACTGACTCTGACTGGGGTACAGTTCCACACACACTGACTCTCACTGGGGTACGGGTCCCACACACACACTCTCACTGGTGTACGGGTCCCACACACACTGACTCTCACTGGGGTATGGGTTCCACACACACTGACTTTCACTGGGGTACGGGTCCCACACACACTGAATCTCACTGGGGTATGGGTCCCACACACACTGACTCTCACTGGGGTACGGGTTCCACACACACTGACTCTCACTGGGGTACGGGTCCCACACACACTGACTCTCACTGGGGTAGGGGTTCCACACACACTGACTCTCACTGGGGTACGGGTCCCACACACACTGACTCTCACTGGGGTACAGTTCCACACGCACTGACTCTCACTGGGGTATGGGTTCCACACACACTGACTCTCACTGGGGTATGGGTTCCACACACACTGATTCTTACTGGGGTACGGGTCCCACACACACTGACTCTCACTGGGGTATGGGTCCCACACACACTGACTCTCACTGGGGTACGGGTCCCACACACACTGACTCTCACTGGGATACGGGTCCAACACACACAGACTCTCACTGGGGTATGGGTCCCACACACACTGACTCTCACTGGGGTACGGGTCCCACACACACTGACTCTCACTGGGGTACGGGTCCCACACACACTGACTCTCACTGGGGAAAGGGTTCCACACACACTGACTCTCACTGGGGTACAGTTCCACTCACACTGACTCTCACCGGGGTACGGGTTCCACACACACTGACTCTCACTGGGGTACGGCTCCCACACACACTGACTCCCACTGGGGTGTGGGTTCCACACACACTGACTCTCACTTGGCTACGGGTTCCACACACACTGACTCTCACTGGGGTACGGATTCCACACACACTGACTCTCACTGGGGTACGGGTTCCACACACACTGACTCTCACTGGGGAACGGATTCCACACACACTGACTCTCACTGGGGTACGGGTTCCACACACACTGACTCTCACTGGGGTACGGGTCCCACACACACTGACTCTCACTGGGGTACGGGTCCCACACACACTGACTCTCACTGGGGTACGGGTCCCACACACACTGACTCTCACTGGGGTACGGGTCCCACACACACTGACTCTCAGTGGGGAAAGGGTTCCACACACACTGACTCTGACTGGGCTACGGGTCCCACACACACTGACTCTCACTGGGGTTTGGGTCCCACACACACTGACTCTCACTGGGGTACGGGTCCCACACACACTGACTCTCACTGGGGTACGGGTCCCACACACACTGACTCTCACTGGGGTACGGGTCCCACACACACTGACTCTCACTGGGGTACGGGTCCCACACACACTGACTCTCACTGGGGTACGTGTCCCACACACACTGACTCTCACTGGGGTACGGGTCCCACACACACTGACTCTCACTGGGGAAAGGGTTCCACACACACTGACTCTCACTGGGGTACAGTTCCACTCACACTGACTCTCACCGGGGTACGGGTTCCACACACACTGACTCTCACTGGGGTACGGGTCCCACACACACTGACTCTCACTGGGGTAGGGTTCCCACACACACTGACTCCCACTGGGGTACGGGTTCCACACACACTGACTCTCACTGGGGTACGGATTCCACACACACTGACTCTCACTGGGGTACGGGTTCCACACACACTGACTCTCACTGGGGTAGGGGTTCCACACACACTGACTCCAACTGGGGTACAGGTCCCACACACACTGACGCTCACTGGGGTACGGGTCCCACACACACTGACTCTCACTGAGGTACGGGTCCCACACACACTGACTCTCACTGGGGTAGGGGTCCCAAACACACTGATTCTCACTGGGGTATGCGTCCCACACACACTGACTCTCACTGGGGTATGGGTCCCACACACACTGACTCTCACTGGGGTACAGTTCCACACACACTGACGCTCACTGGGGTACGGGTCCCACACACACTGACTATCACTGAGGTACGGGTCCCACACACACTGACTCTCACTGGGGTATGCGTCCCACACACACTGACTCTCACTGGGGTATGGGTCCCAGACACACTGACTCTCACTGGGGTATGGGAACCACACACACTGATTCTCACTGGCGTACGGGTCCCACACACACTGACTCTCACTGGGGTACGGGTCCCACACACACTGACTCTCACTGAGGTACGGGTCCCACACACACTGACTCTCACTGGGGGAGGGGTCCCAAACACACTGATTCTCACTCGGGTATGCGTCCCACACACACTGACTCTCACTGGGGTACGGGTCCCACACACACTGACTCTCACTGGGGTACGGGATCCACACACACTCACTCTCACTGGGGTAAGGATCCCACACACACTGACTCTCACTGGGGTACGGGACCCACACGCACTGACTCTCACTGTGGTAGGGGTTCCACACACACTGACTCTCACTGGGGTACGGTTTCCACACACACTGACTCTCACTGAGGTAAGGATCCCACACGCACTGACTCTCACTGGGGTACTGGTCCCACACACACTGACTCTCACTGGGGTACGGGTCCCACACACACTGACTCTCACTGTGGTCGGGGTTCCACACACACTGACTCTCACTGGGGTATGGGTTCCACACACACTGACTCTCACTGGGGTATGGGTTCCACACACACTGACTCTCACTGGGGTACGGGTCCCACACACACTGACTCTCACTGGGGTACGGGTCCCACACACACTGAATCTCACTGGGGTACGGGTCCCACACACACTGACTCTCACTGGGGTACGGGTCCCACACACACTGACTCTCACTGGGGTACGTGTCCCACACACACTGACTCTCACTGGGGTACGGGTCCCACACACACTGACTCTCACTGGGGAAAGGGTTCCACACACACTGACTCTCACTGGGGTACAGTTCCACTCACACTGACTCTCACCGGGGTACGGGTTCCACACACACTGACTCTCACTGGGGTACGGGTCCCACACACACTGACTCTCACTGGAGTAGGGTTCCCACACACACTGACTCCCACTGGGGTGTGGGTTCCACACACACTGACTCTCACTTGGCTACGGGTTCCACACACACTGACTCTCACTGGGGTACGGATTCCACACACACTGACTCTCACTGGGGTACGGGTTCCACACACACTGACTCTCACTGGGGTACGGATTCCACACACACTGACTCTCACTGGGGTACGGGTTCCACACACACTGACTCTCACTGTGGTAGGGGTTCCACACACACTGACTCCAACTGGGGTACAGGTCCCACACACACTGACGCTCACTGGGGTACGGGTCCCACACACACTGACTCTCACTGAGGTACGGGTCCCACACACACTGACTCTCACTGGGGTAGGGGTCCCAAACACACTGATTCTCACTGGGGTATGCGTCCCACACACACTGACTCTCACTGGGGTATGGGTCCCACACACACTGACTCTCACTGGGGTACAGTTCCACACACACTGACGCTCACTGGGGTACGGGTCCCACACACACTGACTCTCACTGAGGTACGGGTCCCACACACACTGACTCTCACTGGGGTATGCGTCCCACACACACTGACTCTCACTGGGGTATGGGTCCCACACACACTGACTCTCACTGGGGTATGGGACCCACACACACTGATTCTCACTGGCGTACGGGTCCCACACACACTGACTCTCACTGGGGTACGGGTCCCACACACACTGACTCTCACTGAGGTACGGGTCCCACACACACTGACTCTCACTGGGGGAGGGGTCCCAAACACACTGATTCTCACTGGGGTATGCGTCCCACACACACTGACTCTCACTGGGGTACGGGTCCCACACACACTGACTCTCACTGGGGTACGGGATCCACACACACTCACTCTCACTGGGGTAAGGATCCCACACACACTGACTCTCACTGGGGTACGGGACCCACACGCACTGACTCTCACTGTGGTAGGGGTTCCACACACACTGACTCTCACTGGGGTACGGTTTCCACACACACTGACTCTCACTGAGGTAAGGATCCCACACGCACTGACTCTCACTGGGGTACTGGTCCCACACACACTGACTCTCACTGGGGTACGGGTCCCTCACACACTGACTCTCACTGTGGTCGGGGTTCCACACACACTGACTCTCACTGGGGTATGGGTTCCACACACACTGAGTCTCACTGGGGTATGGGTTCCACACACACTGACTCTCACTGGGGTACGGGTCCCACACACACTGACTCTCACTGGGGTACGTGTCCCACAGACACTGACTCTCACTGGGGTACGGGTCCCACACACCGACTCTCACTGGGGTACGGGTTCCACACACACTGACTCTCACTGGGGTACGGGTACCACACACACTGACTCTCATTGGTGTACCGGTCCCACACACACTGACTCTCACTGGGGTATGGGTCCCACACACACTGACTCTCACTGGGGTACAGTTCCACACACAGTGACGCTCACTGGGGTACGGGTCCCACACACACTGACTCTCACTGAGGTACGGGTCCCACGCACACTGACTCTCACTGGGGGAGGGGTCCCAAACACACTGATTCTCACTGGGGTATGCGTCCCACACACACTGACTCTCACTGGGGTATGGGTCCCACACACACTGACTCTCACTGGGGTATGGGACCTACACACACTGATTCTCACTGGCGTACGCGCCCCACACACACTGACTCTCACTGGGGTACGGGTCCCACACACACTGTCTGTCACTGGGGTACGGGTCCCACACACACTGACGCTCACTGGGGTACGGGATCCACACACACTCACTCTCACTGGGGTAAGGATCCCACACACACTGACTCTCACTGGGGTACGGGACCCACACGCACTGACTCTCACTGTGGTAGGGGTTCCACACACACTGACTCTCACTGGGGTACGGTTTCCACACACACTGACTCTCACTGAGGTAAGGATCCCACACGCACTGACTCTCACTGGGGTACTGGTCCCACACACACTGACTCTCACTGGGGTACGGGTCCCACACATACTGACTCTCACTGTGGTAGGGGTTCCACACACACTGACTCTCACCGGGGTATGGGTTCCACACACACTGACTCTCACTGGGGTATGGGTTCCACACACACTGACTCTCACTGGGGTACGGGTCCCACACACACTGACTCTCACTGGGGTACGTGTCCCACAGACACTGACTCTCACTGGGGTACGGGTCCCACACACCGACTCTCACTGGGGTACGGGTTCCACACACACTGACTCTCACTGGGGTACGGGTACCACACACACCGACTCTCATTGGTGTACCGGTCCCACACACACTGACTCTCACTGGGGTACGGGTCCCACACACACTGACTCTCACTGGGGTACAGTTCCACACACACTGACTCTCACTGGGGTACGGGTCCCACACACACTGAATCTCACTGGGGTAGGGGTCCCACACACACTGACTCTCACTGGGGTACGGGTTCCACACACACTGACTCTCACTGGGGTACGGGTCCCACACACACTGACTCTCACTGGGGTAGGGGTTCCACACACACTGACTCTCACTGGGGTACGGGTCCCACACACACTGACTCTCACTGGGGTACAGTTCCACACACACTGACTCTCACTGGGGTATGGGTTCCACACACACTGACTCTCACTGGGGTAGGGGTCCCAAACACACTGATTCTCACTGGGGTATGCGTCCCACACACACTGACTCTCACTGGGGTACAGTTCCACACACACTGACGCTCACTGGGGTACGGGTCCCACACACACTGACTCTCACTGAGGTACGGGTCGCACACACACTGACTCTCACTGGGGTAGGGGTCCCAAACACACTGATTCTCACTGGGGTAGGGGTCCCAAACACACTGATTCTCACTGGGGTATGCGTCCCACACACACTGACTCTCACTGGGGTATGGGTCCCACACACACTGACTCTCACTGGGGTATGGGACCCACACACACTGATTCTCACTGGGGTACGGGTCCCACACACACTGACTCTCACTGGGGAAAGGGTTCCACACACACTGACTCTCACAGGGGTACAGTTCCACTCACACTGACTCTCACCGGGGTACGGGTTCCACACACACTGACTCTCACTGGGGTACGGGTCCCACACACACTGACTCCCACTGGGGTGTGGGTTCCACACACACTGACTCTCACTTGGCTACGGGTTCCACACACACTGACTCTCACTGGGGTACGGATTCCACACACACTGACTCCCACTGGGGTGTGGGTTCCACACACACTGACTCTCACTTGGCTACGGGTTCCACACACACTGACTCTCAGTGGGGTACGGGTCCCACACACACTGACTCTCACTGGGGTACGGGTCCCACACACACTGACTCTCACTGGGGTACGGGTCCCACACACACTGACTCTCACTGGGGTACGTGTCCCACACACACTGACTCTCACTGGGGTACGGGTCTCACACACACTGACTCTCACTGGGGAACGGATTCCACACACACTGACTCTCACTGTGGTACGGGTTCCACACACACTGACTCTCACTGGGGTACGGGTCCCACACACACTGACTCTCACTGGGGTACGGGTCCCACACACACTGACGCTCACTGGGGTACGGGTCCCACACACACTGACTCTCACTGGGGTACGGGTCCCACACACACTGACTCTCACTGGGGAAAGGGTTCCACACACACTGACTCTGACTGGGCTACGGGTCCCACACACACTGACTCTCACTGGGGTTTGGGTCCCACACACACTGACTCTCACTGGGGTACGGGTCCCACACACACTGACTCTCACTGGGGTACAGGTCCCACACACACTGACTCTCACTGGGGTACGGGTCCCACACACACTGACTCTCACTGGGGTACGGGTCCCACACACACTGACTCTCACTGGGGTACGGGTCCCACACACACTGACTCTCACTGGGGAAAGGGTTCCACACACACTGACTCTCACTGGGGTACAGTTCAACTCACACTGACTCTCACCGGGGTACGGGTTCCACACACACTGACTCTCACTGGGGTACGGGTCCCACACACACTGACTCTCACTGGGGTAGGGTTCCCACACACACTGACTCCCACTGGGGTGTGGGTTCCACACACACTGACTCTCACTTGGCTACGGGTTCCACACACACTGACTCTCACTGGGGTACGGATTCCACACACACTGACTCTCACTGGGGTACGGGTTCCACACACACTGACTCTCACTGGGGTACGGATTCCACACACACTGACTCTCACTGGGGTACGGGTTCCACACACACTGACTCTCACTGGGGTAGGGGTCCCAAACACACTGATTCTCACTGGGGTATGCGTCCCACACACACTGACTCTCACTGGGGTATGGGTCCCACACACACTGACTCTCACTGGGGTACAGTTCCACACACACTGACGCTCACTGGGGTACGGGTCCCACACACACTGACTCTCACTGAGGTACGGGTCCCACACACACTGACTCTCACTGGGGTAGGGGTCCCAAACACACTGATTCTCACTGGGGTATGCGTCCCACACACACTGACTCTCACTGGGGTATGGGTCCCACACACACTGACTCTCACTGGGGTATGGGACCCACACACACTGATTCTCACTGGCGTACGGGTCCCACACACACTGACTCTCACTTGGCTACGGGTTCCACACACACTGACTCTCACTGGGGTACGGATTCCACACACACTGACTCTCACTGGGGTACGGGTTCCACACACACTGACTCTCACTGGGGAACGGTTTCCACACACACTGACTCTCACTGGGGTACGGCTTCCACACACACTGACTCTCACTGGGGTACGGGTCCCACACACACTGACTCTCACTGGGGTAGGGTTCCCACACACACTGACTCCCACTGGGGTGTGGGTTCCACACACACTGACTCTCACTTGGCTACGGGTTCCACACACACTGACTCTCACTGGGGTACGGATTCCACACACACTGACTCTCACTGGGGTACGGGTTCCACACACACTGACTCTCACTGGGGTACGGATTCCACACACACTGACTCTCACTGGGGTATGGGTCCCACACACACTGACTCTCACTGGGGTACTGTTCCACACACACTGACGCTCACTGGGGTACGGGTCCCACACACACTGACTCTCACTGAGGTACGGGTCCCACACACACTGACTCTCACTGGGGGAGGGGTCCCAAACACACTGATTCTCACTGGGGTATGCGTCCCACACACACTGACTCTCACTGGGGTATGGGTCCCACACACACTGACTCTCACTGGGGTATGGGACCCACACACACTGATTCTCACTGGCGTACGGGTCCCACACACACTGACTCTCACTGGGGTACGGGTCCCACACACACTGTCTGTCACTGGGGTACGGGTCCCACACACACTGACTCTCACTGGGGTACGGGATCCACACACACTCACTCTCACTGGGGTAAGGATCCCACACACACTGACTCTCACTGGGGTACGGGACCCACACGCACTGACTCTCACTGTGGTAGGGGTTCCACACACACTGACTCTCACTGGGGTACGGTTTCCACACACACTGACTCTCACTGAGGTAAGGATCCCACACGCACTGACTCTCACTGGGGTACTGGTCCCACACACACTGACTCTCACTGGGGTACGGGTCCCACACACACTGACTCTCACTGTGGAAGGGGTTCCACACACACTGACTCTCACTGGGGTATGGGTTCCACACACACTGACTCTCACTGGGGTATGGGTTCCACACACACTGACTCTCACTGGGGTACGGGTCCCACACACACTGACTCTCACTGGGGTACGTGTCCCACAGACACTGACTCTCACTGGGGTACGGGTCCCACACACCGACTCTCACTGGGGTACGGGTTCCACACACACTGACTCTCACTGGGGTACGGGTACCACACACACTGACTCTCATTGGTGTACCGGTCCCACACACACTGACTCTCACTGGGGTACGGGTCCCACACACACTGACTCTCACTGGGGTACAGTTCCACACACACTGACTCTCACTGGGGTACGGGTTCCACACACACACTCTCACTGGTGTACGGGTCCCACACACACTGACTCTCACTGGGGTATGGGTTCCACACACACTGACTCTCACTGGGGTACGGGTCCCACACACACTGAATCTCACTGGGGTATGGGTCCCACACACACTGACTCTCACTGGGGTACGGGTTCCACACACACTGACTCTCACTGGGGTACGGGTCCCACACACACTGACTCTCACTGGGGTAGGGGTTCCACACACACTGACTCTCACTGGGGAACGGGTTCCACACACACTGACTCTCACTGGGGTACGGGTCCCACACACACTGACTCTCACTGGGGTAGGGGTTCCACACACACTGACTCTCACTGGGGTACGGGTCCCACACACACTGACTCTCACTGGGGTACAGTTCCACACACACTGACTCTCACTGGGGTATGGGTTCCACACACACTGACTCTCACTGGGGTATGGGTTCCACACACACTGACTCTTACTGGGGTACGGGTCCCACACACACTGACTCTCACTGGGGTATGGGTCCCACACACACTGACTCTCACTGGGGTACGGGTCCCACACACACTGACTCTCACTGGGATACGGGTCCAACACACACAGACTCTCACTGGGGTATGGGTCCCACACACACTGACTCTCACTGGGGTACGGGTCCCACACACACTGACTCTCACTGGGGTACGGGTCCCACACACACTGACTCTCACTGGGGTACGGGTCCCACACACATTGACTCTCACTGGGGTACGGGTCCCACACACACTGACTCTCACTGGGGAAAGGGTTCCACACACACTGACTCTCACTGGGGTACAGTTCCACTCACACTGACTCTCACCGGGGTACGGGTTCCACACACACTGACTCTCACTGGGGTACGGGTCCCACACACACTGACTCCCACTGGGGTGTGGGTTCCACACACACTGACTCTCACTTGGCTACGGGTTCCACACACACTGACTCTCACTGGGGTACGGATTCCACACACACTGACTCTCACTGGGGTACGGGTTCCACACACACTGACTCTCACTGGGGAACGGATTCCACACACACTGACTCTCACTGGGGTACGGGTTCCACACATACTGACTCTCACTGGCGTACGGGTCCCACACACACTGACTCTCACTGGGGTACGGGTCCCACACACACTGACTCTCACTGGGGTACGGGTCCCACACACACTGACTCTCACTGGGGTACGGTTCCCACACACACTGACTCTCACTGGGGAAAGGGTTCCACACACAGTGACTCTGACTGGGCTACGGGTCCCACACACACTGACTCTCACTGGGGTTTGGGTCCCACACACACTGACTCTCACTGGGGTACGGGTCCCACACACACTGACTCTCACTGGGGTACGGGTCCCACACACACTGACTCTCACTGGGGTACGGGTCCCACACACACTGACTCTCACTGGGGTACGGGTCCCACACACACTGACTCTCACTGGGGTACGTGTCCCACACACACTGACTCTCACTGGGGTACGGGTCCCACACACACTGACTCTCACTGGGGAAAGGGTTCCACACACACTGACTCTCACTGGGGTACAGTTCCACTCACACTGACTCTCACCGGGGTACGGGTTCCACACACACTGACTCTCACTGGGGTACGGGTCCCACACACACTGACTCTCACTGGGGTAGGGTTCCCACACACACTGACTCCCACTGGGGTGTGGGTTCCACACACACTGACTCTCACTTGGCTACGGGTTCCACACACACTGACTCTCACTGGGGTACGGATTCCACACACACTGACTCACACTGGGGTACGGGTTCCACACACACTGACTCTCACTGGGGTACGGATTCCACACACACTGACTCTCACTGGGGTATGGGTCCCACACACACTGACTCTCACTGGGGTACAGTTCCACACACACTGACGCTCACTGGGGTACGGGTCCCACACACACTGACTCTCACTGAGGTACGGGTCCCACACACACTGACTCTCACTGGGGGAGGGGTCCCAAACACACTGATTCTCACTGGGGTATGCGTCCCACACACACTGACTCTCACTGGGGTATGGGTCCCACACACACTGACTCTCACTGGGGTATGGGACCCACACACACTGATTCTCACTGGCGTACGGGTCCCACACACACTGACTCTCACTGGGGTACGGGTCCCACACACACTGTCTGTCACTGGGGTACGGGTCCCACACACACTGACTCTCACTGGGGTACGGGATCCACACACACTCACTCTCACTGGGGTAAGGATCCCACACACACTGACTCTCACTGGGGTACGGGACCCACACGCACTGACTCTCACTGTGGTAGGGGTTCCACACACACTGACTCTCACTGGGGTACGGTTTCCACACACACTGACTCTCACTGAGGTAAGGATCCCACACGCACTGACTCTCACTGGGGTACTGGTCCCACACACACTGACTCTCACTGGGGTACGGGTCCCACACACACTGACTCTCACTGTGGTAGGGGTTCCACACACACTGACTCTCACTGGGGTATGGGTTCCACACACACTGACTCTCACTGGGGTATGGGTTCCACACACACTGACTCTCACTGGGGTACGGGTCCCACACACACTGACTCTCACTGGGGTACGTGTCCCACAGACACTGACTCTCACTGGGGTACGGGTCCCACACACCGACTCTCACTGGGGTACGGGTTCCACACACACTGACTCTCACTGGGGTACGGGTACCACACACACTGACTCTCATTGGTGTACCGGTCCCACACACACTGACTCTCACTGGGGTACGGGTCCCACACACACTGACTCTCACTGGGGTACAGTTCCACACACACTGACTCTCACTGGGGTACGGGTCCCACACACACACTCTCACTGGTGTACGGGTCCCACACACACTGACTCTCACTGGGGTATGGGTTCCACACACACTGACTCTCACTGGGGTACGGGTCCCACACACACTGAATCTCACTGGGGTATGGGTCCCACACACACTGACTCTCACTGGGGTACGGGTTCCACACACACTGACTCTCACTGGGGTACGGGTCCCACACACACTGACTCTCACTGGGGTAGGGGTTCCACACACACTGACTCTCACTGAGGTACGGGTCCCACACACACTGACTCTCACTGGGGTACAGTTCCACACACACTGACTCTCACTGGGGTATGGGTTCCACACACACTGACTCTCACTGGGGTATGGGTTCCACACACACTGACTCTTACTGGGGCACGGGTCCCACACACACTGGCTCTCACTGGGGTATGGGTCCCACACACACTGACTCTCACTGGGGTACGGGTCCCACACACACTGACTCTCACTGGGATACGGGTCCAACACACACAGACTCTCACTGGGGTATGGGTCCCACACACACTGACTCTCACTGGGGTACGGGTCCCACACACACTGACTCTCACTGGGGTACGGGTCCCACACACACTGACTCTCACTGGGGTACGGGTCCCACACACATTGACTCTCACTGGGGTACGGGTCCCACACACACTGACTCTCACTGGGGAAAGGGTTCCACACACACTGACTCTCACTGGGGTACAGTTCCACTCACACTGACTCTCACCGGGGTACGGGTTCCACACACACTGACTCTCACTGGGGTACGGGTCCCACACACACTGACTCCCACTGGGGTGTGGGTTCCACACACACTGACTCTCACTTGGCTACGGGTTCCACACACACTGACTCTCACTGGGGTACGGATTCCACACACACTGACTCTCACTGGGGTACGGGTTCCACACACACTGACTCTCACTGGGGTATGGGTTCCACACACACTGCCTCTCACTGGGGTACGGGACCCACACACACTGACTCTCAATGGGGTACGTGTCCCACACACACTGACTCTCACTGGGGTATAGTTCCACACATACTGACTCTCACTGGGGTACGGGTTCCACACACACTGACTCTCACTGGGGTACGGGTCCCACACACACTGACTCTCACTGGGGTACGGGTCCCACACACACTTACTCTCACTTTGGTACGATTCTCACACACACTGACTCTCACAGGGGTACGGGTCCCACACACACTGACTCTCACAGTGGTAAGAGTCCCACACACACTGACTCTCACTGGGGTACGGGTCCCACACACGCTGACTCTCACTGGGGTACAGTTCCACACACACTGACTCTCACTGGGGTAGGGGTTCCACACACACTGACTCCAACTGGGGTACAGGTCCCACACACACTGACGCTCACTGGGGTACGGGTCCCACACACACTGACTCTCACTGAGGTACGGGTCCCACACACACTGACTCTCACTGGGGTAGGGGTCCCAAACACACTGATTCTCACTGGGGTATGCGTCCCACACACACTGACTCTCACTGGGGTACGGGTTCCCACACACACTGACACTCACTGGGGTACGGGTCCCACACACACTGACTCTCACTGGGGTACAGTTCCACACACACTGACGCTCACTGGGGTACGGGTCCCACACACACTGACTCTCACTGGGGTACAGTTCCCCACACACTGGCACTCACTGGGGTACGGGTCCCACACACACTGACTCTCACTGGGGTACAGTTCCACACACACTGACGCTCACTGGGGTACGGGTCCCACACACACTGACTCTCACTGAGGTACGGGTCCCACACACACTGACTCTCACTGGGGGAGGGGTCCCAAACACACTGATTCTCACTGGGGTATGCGTCCCACATACACTGACTCTCACTGGGGTATGGGTCCCACACACACTGACTCTCACTGGGGTATGGGACCCACACACACTGATTCTCACTGGCGTACGGGTCCCACACACACTGACTCTCACTGGGGTACGGGTCCCACACACACTGTCTGTCACTGGGGTACGGGTCCCACACATACTGACTCTCACTGGGGTACGGGATCCACACACACTCACTCTCACTGGGGTAAGGATCCCACACACACTGACTCTCACTGGGGTACGGGACCCACACGCACTGACTCTCACTGTGGTAGGGGTTCCACACACACTGACTCTCACTGGGGTACGGTTTCCACACACACTGACTCTCACTGAGGTAAGGATCCCACACGCACTGACTCTCACTGGGGTACTGGTCCCACACACACTGACTCTCACTGGGGTACGGGTCCCACACACACTGACTCTCACTGTGGTAGGGGTTCCACACACACTGACTCTCACTGGGGTATGGGTTCCACACACACTGACTCTCACTGGGGTATGGGTTCCACACACACTGACTCTCACTGGGGTACGGGTCCCACACACACTGACTCTCACTGGGGTACGTGTCCCACAGACACTGACTCTCACTGGGGTACGGGTCCCACACACCGACTCTCACTGGGGTACGGGTTCCACACACACTGACTCTCACTGGGGTACGGGTACCACACACACTGACTCTCATTGGTGTACCGGTCCCACACACACTGACTCTCACTGGGGTATGGGTCCCACACACACTGACTCTCACTGGGGTACAGTTCCACACACACTGACTCTCACTGGGGTACGGGTCCCACACACACACTCTCACTGGTGTACGGGTCCCACACACACTGACTCTCACTGGGGTATGGGTTCCACACACACTGACTCTCACTGGGGTACGGGTCCCACACACACTGAATCTCACTGGGGTATGGGTCCCACACACACTGACTCTCACTGGGGTCCGGGTTCCACACACACTGACTCTCACTGGGGTACGGGTCCCACACACACTGACTCTCACTGGGGTAGGGGTTCCACACACACTGACTCTCACTGGGGTACGGGTCCCACACACACTGACTCTCACTGGGGTACAGTTCCACACACACTGACTCTCACTGGGGTATGGGTTCCACACACACTGACTCTCACTGGGGTATGGGTTCCACACACACTGACTCTTACTGGGGTACGGGTCCCACACACACTGACTCTCACTGGGGTATGGGTCCCACACACACTGACTCTCACTGGGGTACGGGTCCCACACACACTGACTCTCACTGGGATACGGGTCCAACACACACAGACTCTCACTGGGGTATGGGTCCCACACACACTGACTCTCACTGGGGTACGGGTCCCACACACACTGACTCTGACTGGGCTACGGGTCCCACACACACTGACTCTCACTGGGGTACGGGTCCCACACACATTGACTCTCACTGGGGTACGGGTCCCACACACACTGACTCTCACTGGGGAAAGGGTTCCACACACACTGACTCTCACTGGGGTACAGTTCCACTCACACTGACTCTCACCGGGGTACGGGTTCCACACACACTGACTCTCACTGGGGTACGGGTCCCACACACACTGACTCCCACTGGGGTACGGGTCCCACACACCGACTCTCACTGGGGTACGGGTTCCACACACACTGACTCTCACTGGGGTACGGGTACCACACACACTGACTCTCATTGGTGTACCGGTCCCACACACACTGACTCTCACTGGGGTACGGGTCCCACACACACTGACTCTCACTGGGGTACAGTTCCACACACACTGACTCTCACTGGGGTACGGGTCCCACACACACACTCTCACTGGTGTACGGGTCCCACACACACTGACTCTCACTGGGGTATGGGTTCCACACACACTGACTCTCACTGGGGTACGGGTCCCACACACACTGAATCTCACTGGGGTATGGGTCCCACACACACTGACTCTCACTGGGGTCCGGGTTCCACACACACTGACTCTCACTGGGGTACGGGTCCCACACACACTGACTCTCACTGGGGTAGGGGTTCCACACACACTGACTCTCACTGGGGTACGGGTCCCACACACACTGACTCTCACTGGGGTACAGTTCCACACACACTGACTCTCACTGGGGTATGGGTTCCACACACACTGACTCTCACTGGGGTATGGGTTCCACACACACTGACTCTTACTGGGGTACGGGTCCCACACACACTGACTCTCACTGGGGTATGGGTCCCACACACACTGACTCTCACTGGGGTACGGGTCCCACACACACTGACTCTCACTGGGATACGGGTCCAACACACACAGACTCTCACTGGGGTATGGGTCCCACACACACTGACTCTCACTGGGGTACGGGTCCCACACACACTGACTCTGACTGGGCTACGGGTCCCACACACACTGACTCTCACTGGGGTACGGGTCCCACACACATTGACTCTCACTGGGGTACGGGTCCCACACACACTGACTCTCACTGGGGAAAGGGTTCCACACACACTGACTCTCACTGGGGTACAGTTCCACTCACACTGACTCTCACCGGGGTACGGGTTCCACACACACTGACTCTCACTGGGGTACGGGTCACACACACACTGACTCCCACTGGGGTGTGGGTTCCACACACACTGACTCTCACTTGGCTACGGGTTCCACACACACTGACTCTCACTGGGGTACGGATTCCACACACACTGACTCTCACTGGGGTACGGGTACCACACACACTGACTCTC
The DNA here is from genome assembly GCF_047496885.1 of Scyliorhinus torazame. Lineage (NCBI taxonomy): Eukaryota > Metazoa > Chordata > Chondrichthyes > Carcharhiniformes > Scyliorhinidae > Scyliorhinus > Scyliorhinus torazame. The sequence continues at coordinate 84,195 of NW_027308220.1, forward strand.
ACTGGGGAACGGATTCCACACACACTGACTCTCACTGGGGTACGGGTTCCACACACACTGACTCTCACTGGGGTACGGGTCCCACACACACTGACTCTCACTGGGGTACGGGTCCCACACACACTGACTCTCACTGGGGTACGGGTCCCACACACACTGACTCTCACTGGGGTACGGGTCCCACACACACTGACTCTCACTGGGGAAAGGGTTCCACACACACTGACTCTGACTGGGCTACGGGTCCCACACACACTGACTCTCACTGGGGTTTGGGTCCCACACACACTGACTCTCACTGGGGTACGGGTCCCACACACACTGACTCTCACTGGGGTACGGGTCCCACACACACTGACTCTCACTGGGGTACGGGTCCCACACACACTGACTCTCACTGGGGTACGGGTCCCACACACACTGACTCTCACTGGGGTACGTGTCCCACACACACTGACTCTCACTGGGGTACGGGTCCCACACACACTGACTCTCACTGGGGAAAGGGTTCCACACACACTGACTCTCACTGGGGTACAGTTCCACTCACACTGACTCTCACCGGGGTACGGGTTCGACACACACTGACTCTCACTGGGGTACGGGTCCCACACACACTGACTCTCACTGGGGTAGGGTTCCCACACACACTGACTCCCACTGGGGTGTGGGTTCCACACACGCTGACTCTCACTTGGCTACGGGTTCCACACACACTGACTCTCACTGGGGTACGGATTCCACACACACTGACTCTCACTGGGGTACGGGTTCCACACACACTGACTCTCACTGGGGTACGGATTCCACACACACTGACTCTCATTGGGGTATGGGTCCCACACACACTGACTCTCACTGGGGTACAGTTCCACACACACTGACGCTCACTGGGGTACGGGTCCCACACACACTGACTCTCACTGAGGTACGGGTCCCACACACACTGACTCTCACTGGGGGAGGGGTCCCAAACACACTGATTCTCACTGGGGTATGCGTCCCACACACACTGACTCTCACTGGGGTATGGGTCCCACACACACTGACTCTCACTGGGGTATGGGACCCACACACACTGACTCTCACTGGGGTACGGGATCCACACACACTCACTCTCACTGGGGTAAGGATCCCACACACACTGACTCTCACTGGGGTATGGGTTCCACACACACTGACTCTCACTGTGGTAGGGGTTCCACACACACTGACTCTCACTGGGGTACGGGTCCCACACACACTGACTCTCACTGGGGTACAGTTCCACACACACTGACTCTCACTGGGGTACGGGTCCCACACACACACTCTCACTGGTGTACGGGTCCCACACACACTGACTCTCACTGGGGTATGGGTTCCACACACACTGACTCTCACTGGGGTACGGGTCCCACACACACTGAATCTCACTGGGGTATGGGTCCCACACACACTGACTCTCACTGGGGTACGGGTTCCACACCAACTGACTCTCACTGGGGTACGGGTCCCACACACACTGACTCTCACTGGGGTAGGGGTTCCACACACACTGACTCTCACTGGGGTACGGGTCCCACACACACTGGCTCTCACTGGGGTACAGTTCCACACACACTGACTCTCACTGGGGTATGGGTTCCACACACACTGACTCTCACTGGGGTATGGGTTCCACACACACTGACTCTTACTGGGGTACGGGTCCCACACACACTGACTCTCACTGGGGTATGGGTCCCACACACACTGACTCTCACTGGGGTACGGGTCCCACACACACTGACTCTCACTGGGATACGGGTCCAACACACACAGACTCTCACTGGGGTATGGGTCCCACACACACTGACTCTCACTGGGGTACGGGTCCCACACACACTGACTCTCACTGGGGTACGGGTCCCACACACACTGACTCTCACTGGGGAAAGGGTTCCACACACACTGACTCTCACTGCGGTACAGTTCCACTCACACTGACTCTCACCGGGGTACGGGTTCCACACACACTGACTCTCACTGGGGTACGGCTCCCACACACACTGACTCCCACTGGGGTGTGGGTTCCACACACACTGACTCTCACTTGGCTACGGGTTCCACACACACTGACTCTCACTGGGGTACGGATTCCACACACACTGACTCTCACTGGGGTACGGGTTCCACACACACTGACTCTCACTGGGGAACGGATTCCACACACACTGACTCTCACTGGGGTACGGGTTCCACACACACTGACTCTCACTGGGGTACGGGTCCCACACACACTGACTCTCACTGGGGTACGGGTCCCACACACACTGACTCTCACTGGGGTACGGGTCCCATACACACTGACTCTCACTGGGGTACGGGTCCCACACACACTGACTCTCACTGGGGAAAGGGTTCCACACACACTGACTCTGACTGGGCTACGGGTCCCACACACACTGACTCTCACTGGGGTTTGGGTCCCACACACACTGACTCTCACTGGGGTACGGGTCCCACACACACTGACTCTCACTGGGGTACGGGTCCCACACACACTGACTCTCACTGGGGTACGGGTCCCACACACACTGACTCTCACTGGGGTACGGGTCCCACACACACTGACTCTCACTGGGGTACGTGTCCCACACACACTGACTCTCACTGGGGTATGGGTCCCACACACACTGACTCTCACTGGGGTACGGGTCCCACACACACTGACTCTGACTGGGCTACGGGTCCCACACACACTGACTCTCACTGGGGTACGGGTCCCACACACATTGACTCTCACTGGGGTACGGGTCCCACACACACTGACTCTCACTGGGGAAAGGGTTCCACACACACTGACTCTCACTGGGGTACAGTTCCACTCACACTGACTCTCACCGGGGTACGGGTTCCACACACACTGACTCTCACTGGGGTACGGGTCACACACACACTGACTCCCACTGGGGTGTGGGTTCCACACACACTGACTCTCACTTGGCTACGGGTTCCACACACACTGACTCTCACTGGGGTACGGATTCCACACACACTGACTCTCACTGGGGTACGGGTACCACACACACTGACTCTCACTGGGGAACGGATTCCACACACACTGACTCTCACTGGGGTACGGGTTCCACACACACTGACTCTCACTGGGGTACGGGTCCCACACACACTGACTCTCACTGGGGTACGGGTCCCACACACACTGACTCTCACTGGGGTACGGGTCCCACACACACTGACTCTCACTGGGGTACGGGTCCCACACACACTGACTCTCACTGGGGAAAGGGTTCCACACACACTGACTCTGACTGGGCTACGGGTCCCACACACACTGACTCTCACTGGGGTTTGGGTCCCACACACACTGACTCTCACTGGGGTACGGGTCCCACACACACTGACTCTCACTGGGGTACGGGTCCCACACACACTGACTCTCACTGGGGTACGGGTCCCACACACACTGACTCTCACTGGGGTACGGGTCCCACACACACTGACTCTCACTGGGGTACGTGTCCCACACACACTGACTCTCACTGGGGTACGGGTCCCACACACACTGACTCTCACTGGGGAAAGGGTTCCACACACACTGACTCTCACTGGGGTACAGTTCCACTCACACTGACTCTCACCGGGGTACGGGTTCCACACACACTGACTCTCACTGGGGTACGGGTCCCACACACACTGACTCTCACTGGGGTAGGGTTCCCACACACACTGACTCCCACTGGGGTGTGGGTTCCACACACGCTGACTCTCACTTGGCTACGGGTTCCACACACACTGACTCTCACTGGGGTACGGATTCCACACACACTGACTCTCACTGGGGTACGGGTTCCACACACACTGACTCTCACTGGGGTACGGATTCCACACACACTGACTCTCATTGGGGTATGGGTCCCACACACACTGACTCTCACTGGGGTACAGTTCCACACACACTGACGCTCACTGGGGTACGGGTCCCACACACACTGACTCTCACTGAGGTACGGGTCCCACACACACTGACTCTCACTGGGGGAGGGGTCCCAAACACACTGATTCTCACTGGGGTATGCGTCCCACACACACTGACTCTCACTGGGGTATGGGTCCCACACACACTGACTCTCACTGGGGTATGGGACCCACACACACTGACTCTCACTGGGGTACGGGATCCACACACACTCACTCTCACTGGGGTAAGGATCCCACACACACTGACTCTCACTGGGGTATGGGTTCCACACACACTGACTCTCACTGTGGTAGGGGTTCCACACACACTGACTCTCACTGGGGTACGGGTCCCACACACACTGACTCTCACTGGGGTACAGTTCCACACACACTGACTCTCACTGGGGTACGGGTCCCACACACACACTCTCACTGGTGTACGGGTCCCACACACACTGACTCTCACTGGGGTATGGGTTCCACACACACTGACTCTCACTGGGGTACGGGTCCCACACACACTGAATCTCACTGCGGTATGGGTCCCACACACACTGACTCTCACTGGGGTACGGGTTCCACACCAACTGACTCTCACTGGGGTACGGGTCCCACACACACTGACTCTCACTGGGGTAGGGGTTCCACACACACTGACTCTCACTGGGGTACGGGTCCCACACACACTGGCTCTCACTGGGGTACAGTTCCACACACACTGACTCTCACTGGGGTATGGGTTCCACACACACTGACTCTCACTGGGGTATGGGTTCCACACACACTGACTCTTACTGGGGTACGGGTCCCACACACACTGACTCTCACTGGGGTATGGGTCCCACACACACTGACTCTCACTGGGGTACGGGTCCCACACACACTGACTCTCACTGGGATACGGGTCCAACACACACAGACTCTCACTGGGGTATGGGTCCCACACACACTGACTCTCACTGGGGTACGGGTCCCACACACACTGACTCTCACTGGGGTACGGGTCCCACACACACTGACTCTCACTGGGGAAAGGGTTCCACACACACTGACTCTCACTGCGGTACAGTTCCACTCACACTGACTCTCACCGGGGTACGGGTTCCACACACACTGACTCTCACTGGGGTACGGCTCCCACACACACTGACTCCCACTGGGGTGTGGGTTCCACACACACTGACTCTCACTTGGCTACGGGTTCCACACACACTGACTCTCACTGGGGTACGGATTCCACACACACTGACTCTCACTGGGGTACGGGTTCCACACACACTGACTCTCACTGGGGAACGGATTCCACACACACTGACTCTCACTGGGGTACGGGTTCCACACACACTGACTCTCACTGGGGTACGGGTCCCACACACACTGACTCTCACTGGGGTACGGGTCCCACACACACTGACTCTCACTGGGGTACGGGTCCCATACACACTGACTCTCACTGGGGTACGGGTCCCACACACACTGACTCTCACTGGGGAAAGGGTTCCACACACACTGACTCTGACTGGGCTACGGGTCCCACACACACTGACTCTCACTGGGGTTTGGGTCCCACACACACTGACTCTCACTGGGGTACGGGTCCCACACACACTGACTCTCACTGGGGTACGGGTCCCACACACACTGACTCTCACTGGGGTACGGGTCCCACACACACTGACTCTCACTGGGGTACGGGTCCCACACACACTGACTCTCACTGGGGTACGTGTCCCACACACACTGACTCTCACTGGGGTACGGGTCCCACACACACTGACTCTCACTGGGGAAAGGGTTCCACACACACTGACTCTCACTGGGGTACAGTTCCACTCACACTGACTCTCACCGGGGTACGGGTTCCACACACACTGACTCTCACTGGGGTACGGGTCCCACACACACTGACTCTCACTGGGGTAGGGTTCCCACACACACTGACTCCCACTGGGGTGTGGGTTCCACACACACTGACTCTCACTTGGCTACGGGTTCCACACACACTGACTCTCACTGGGGTACGGATTCCACACACACTGACTCTCACTGGGGTACGGGTTCCACACACACTGACTCTCACTGGGGTACGGATTCCACACACACTGACTCTCACTGGGGTACGGGTTCCACACACACTGACTCTCACTGTGGTAGGGGTTCCACACACACTGACTCCAACTGGGGTACAGGTCCCACACACACTGACGCTCACTGGGGTACGGGTCCCACACACACTGACTCTCACTGAGGTACGGGTCCCACACACACTGACTCTCACTGGGGTAGGGGTCCCAAACACACTGATTCTCACTGGGGTATGCGTCCCACACACACTGACTCTCACTGGGGTATGGGTCCCACACACACTGACTCTCACTGGGGTACAGTTCCACACACACTGACGCTCACTGGGGTACGGGTCCCACACACACTGACTCTCACTGAGGTACGGGTCCCACACACACTGACTCTCACTGGGGTATGCGTCCCACACACACTGACTCTCACTGGGGTATGGGTCCCACACACACTGACTCTCACTGGGGTATGGGACCCACACACACTGATTCTCACTGGCGTACGGGTCCCACACACACTGACTCTCACTGGGGTACGGGTCCCACACACACTGACTCTCACTGGGGGAGGGGTCCCAAACACACTGATTCTCACTGGGGTATGCGTCCCACACACACTGACTCTCACTGGGGTACGGGTCCCACACACACTGACTCTCACTGGGGTACGGGATCCACACACACTCACTCTCACTGGGGTAAGGATCCCACACACACTGACTCTCACTGGGGTACGGGACCCACACGCACTGACTCTCACTGTGGTAGGGGTTCCACACACACTGACTCTCACTGGGGTACGGTTTCCACACACACTGACTCTCACTGAGGTAAGGATCCCACACGCACTGACTCTCACTGGGGTACTGGTCCCACACACACTGACTCTCACTGGGGTACGGGTCCCACACACACTGACTCTCACTGTGGTCGGGGTTCCACACATACTGACTCTCACTGGGGTATGGGTTCCACACACACTGACTCTCACTGGGGTATGGGTTCCACACACACTGACTCTCACTGGGGTACGGGTCCCACACACACTGACTCTCACTGGGGTACGTGTCCCACAGACACTGACTCTCACTGGGGTACGGGTCCCACACACCGACTCTCACTGGGGTACGGGTTCCACACACACTGACTCTCACTGGGGTACGGGTACCACACACACTGACTCTCATTGGTGTACCGGTCCCACACACACTGACTCTCACTGGGGTATGGGTCCCACACACACTGACTCTCACTGGGGTACAGTTCCACACACACTGACGCTCACTGGGGTACGGGTCCCACACACACTGACTCTCACTGAGGTACGGGTCCCACGCACACTGACTCTCACTGGGGGAGGGGTCCCAAACATACTGATTCTCACTGGGGTATGCGTCCCACACACACTGACTCTCACTGGGGTATGGGTCCCACACACACTGACTCTCACTGGGGTATGGGACCTACACACACTGATTCTCACTGACGTACGCGCCCCACACACACTGACTCTCACTGGGGTACGGGTCCCACACACACTGTCTGTCACTGGGGTACGGGTCCCACACACACTGACGCTCACTGGGGTACGGGATCCACACACACTCACTCTCACTGGGGTAAGGATCCCACACACACTGACTCTCACTGGGGTACGGGACCCACACGCACTGACTCTCACTGTGGTAGGGGTTCCACACACACTGACTCTCACTGGGGTACGGTTTCCACACACACTGACTCTCACTGAGGTAAGGATCCCACACGCACTGACTCTCACTGGGGTACTGGTCCCACACACACTGACTCTCACTGGGGTACGGGTCCCACACACACTGACTCTCACTGTGGTAGGGGTTCCACACACACTGACTCTCACCGGGGTATGGGTTCCACACACACTGACTCTCACTGGGGTATGGGTTCCACACACACTGACTCTCACTGGGGTACGGGTCCCACACACACTGACTCTCACTGGGGTACGTGTCCCACAGACACTGACTCTCACTGGGGTACGGGTCCCACACACCGACTCTCACTGGGGTACGGGTTCCACACACACTGACTCTCACTGGGGTACGGGTACCACACACACCGACTCTCATTGGTGTACCGGTCCCACACACACTGACTCTCACTGGGGTACGGGTCCCACACACACTGACTCTCACTGGGGTACAGTTCCACACACACTGACTCTCACTGGGGTACGGGTCCCACACACACACTCTCACTGGTGTACGGGTCCCACACACACTGACTCTCACTGGGGTATGGGTTCCACACACACTGACTCTCACTGGGGTACGGGTCCCACACACACTGAATTTCACTGGGGTAGGGGTCCCACACACACTGACTCTCACTGGGGTACGGGTTCCACACACACTGACTCTCACTGGGGTACGGGTCCCACACACACTGACTCTCACTGGGGTAGGGGTTCCACACACACTGACTCTCACTGGGGTACGGGTCCCACACACACTGACTCTCACTGGGGTACAGTTCCACACACACTGACTCTCACTGGGGTATGGGTTCCACACACACTGACTCTCACTGGGGTAGGGGTCCCAAACACACTGATTCTCACTGGGGTATGCGTCCCACACACACTGATTCTCACTGGGGTATGCGTCCCACACACACTGACTCTCACTGGGGTATGGGTCCCACACACACTGACTCTCACTGGGGTATGGGACCCACACACACTGATTCTCACTGGGGTACGGGTCCCACACACACTGACTCTCACTGGGGAAAGGGTTCCACACACACTGACTCTCACTGGGGTACAGTTCCACTCACACTGACTCTCACCGGGGTACGGGTTCCACACACACTGACTCTCACTGGGGTACGGGTCCCACACACACTGACTCCCACTGGGGTGTGGGTTCCACACACACTGACTCTCACTTGGCTACGGGTTCCACACACACTGACTCTCACTGGGGTACGGATTCCACACACACTGACTCCCACTGGGGTGTGGGTTCCACACACACTGACTCTCACTTGGCTACGGGTTCCACACACACTGACTCTCAGTGGGGTACGGGTCCCACACACACTGACTCTCACTGGGGTACGGGTCCCACACACACTGACTCTCACTGGGGTACGGGTCCCACACACACTGACTCTCACTGGGGTACGTGTCCCACACACACTGACTCTCACTGGGGTACGGGTCCCACACACACTGACTCTCACTGGGGAACGGATTCCACACACACTGACTCTCACTGTGGTACGGGTTCCACACACACTGACTCTCACTGGGGTACGGGTCCCACACACACTGACTCTCACTGGGGTACGGGTCCCACACACACTGACGCTCACTGGGGTACGGGTCCCACACACACTGACTCTCACTGGGGTACGGGTCCCACACACACTGACTCTCACTGGGGAAAGGGTTCCACACACACTGACTCTGACTGGGCTACGGGTCCCACACACACTGACTCTCACTGGGGTTTGGGTCCCACACACACTGACTCTCACTGGGGTACGGGTCCCACACACACTGACTCTCACTGGGGTACAGGTCCCACACACACTGACTCTCACTGGGGTACGGGTCCCACACACACTGACTCTCACTGGGGTACGGGTCCCACACACACTGACTCTCACTGGGGTACGTGTCCCACACACACTGACTCTCACTGGGGTACGGGTCCCACACACACTGACTCTCACTGGGGAAAGGGTTCCACACACACTGACTCTCACTGGGGTACAGTTCCACTCACACTGACTCTCACCGGGGTACGGGTTCCACACACACTGACTCTCACTGGGGTACGGGTCCCACACACACTGACTCTCACTGGGGTAGGGTTCCCACACACACTGACTCCCACTGGGGTGTGGGTTCCACACACACTGACTCTCACTTGGCTACGGGTTCCACACACACTGACTCTCACTGGGGTACGGATTCCACACACACTGACTCTCACTGGGGTACGGGTTCCACACACACTGACTCTCACTGGGGTACGGATTCCACACACACTGACTCTCACTGGGGTACGGGTTCCACACACACTGACTCTCACTGGGGTAGGGGTCCCAAACACACTGATTCTCACTGGGGTATGCGTCCCACACACACTGACTCTCACTGGGGTATGGGTCCCACACACACTGACTCTCACTGGGGTACAGTTCCACACACACTGACGCTCACTGGGGTACGGGTCCCACACACACTGACTCTCACTGAGGTACGGGTCCCACACACACTGACTCTCACTGGGGTAGGGGTCCCAAACACACTGATTCTCACTGGGGTATGGGACCCACACACACTGATTCTCACTGGCGTACGGGTCCCACACACACTGACTCTCACTGGGGTACGGGTCCCACACACACTGTCTGTCACTGGGGTACGGGTCCCACACACACTGACTCTCACTGGGGTACGGGATCCACACACACTCACTCTCACTGGGGTAAGGATCCCACACAAACTGACTCTCACTGGGGTACGGGACCCACACGCACTGACTCTCACTGTGGTAGGGGTTCCACACACACTGACTCTCACTGGGGTACGGTTTCCACACACACTGACTCTCACTGAGGTAAGGTTCCCACACGCACTGACTCTCACTGGGGTACTGGTCCCACACACACTGACTCTCACTGGGGTACGGGTCCCACACACACTGACTCTCACTGTGGTAGGGGTTCCACACACACTGACTCTCACTGGGGTATGGGTTCCACACACACTGACTCTCACTGGGGTATGGGTTCCACACACACTGACTCTCACTGGGGTACGGGTCCCACACACACTGACTCTCACTGGGGTACGTTTCCCACAGACACTGACTCTCACTGGGGTACGGGTCCCACACACCGACTCTCACTGGGGTACGGGTTCCACACACACTGACTCTCACTGGGGTACGGGTACCACACACACTGACTCTCATTGGTGTACCGGTCCCACACACACTGACTCTCACTGGGGTACGGGTCCCACACACACTGACTCTCACTGGGGTACAGTTCCACACACACTGACTCTCACTGGGGTACGGGTCCCACACACACACTCTCACTGGTGTACGGGTCCCACACACACTGAGTCTCACTGGGGTATGGGTTCCACACACACTGACTCTCACTGGGGTACGGGTCCCACACACACTGAATCTCACTGGGGTAGGGGTCCCACACACACTGACTCTCACTGGGGTACGGGTTCCACACACACTGACTCTCACTGGGGTACGGGTCCCACACACACTGACTCTCACTGGGGTAGGGGTTCCACACACACTGACTCTCACTGGGGTACGGGTCCCACACACACTGACTCTCACTGGGGTACAGTTCCACACACACTGACTCTCACTGGGGTATGGGTTCCACACACACTGACTCTTACTGGGGTACGGGTCCCACACACACTGACTCTCACTGGGGTATGGGTCCCACACACACAGACTCTCACTGGGGTATGGGTCCCACACACACTGACTCTCACTGGGGTACGGGTCCCACACACACTGACTCTCACTGGGGTACGGGTCCCACACACACTGACTCTCACTGGGGTACGGGTCCCACACACATTGACTCTCACTGGGGTACGGGTCCCACACACACTGACTCTCACTGGGGAAAGGGTTCCACACACACTGACTCTCACTGGGGTACGGGTCCCACACACACTGACTCTCACCGGGGTACGGGTTCCACACACACTGACTCTCACTGGGGTATGGGTTCCACACACACTGACTCTCACTGGGGTACGGGTCCCACACACACTGAATCTCACTGGGGTATGGGTCCCACACACACTGACTCTCACTGGGGTACGGGTTCCACACACACTGACTCTCACTGGGGTACGGGTCCCACACACACTGACTCTCACTGGGGTAGGGGTTCCACACACACTGACTTTTACTGGGGTACGGGTCCCACACACACTGACTCTCACTGGGGTATGGGTCCCACACACACTGACTCTCACTGGGGTACGGGTCCCACACACACTGACTCTCACTGGGATACGGGTCCAACACACACAGACTCTCACTGGGGTATGGGTCCCACACACACTGACTCTCACTGGGGTACGGGTCCCACACACACTGACTCTCACTGGGGTACGGGTCCCACACACACTGACTCTCACTGGGGTACGGGTCCCACACACATTGACTCTCACTGGGGTACGGGTCCCACACACACTGACTCTCACTGGGGAAAGGGTTCCACACACACTGACTCTCACTGGGGTACAGTTCCACTCACACTGACTCTCACCGGGGTACGGGTTCCACACACACTGACTCTCACTGGGGTACGGGTCCCACACACACTGACTCCCACTGGGGTGTGGGTTCCACACACACTGACTCTCACTTGGCTACGGGTTCCACACACACTGACTCTCACTGGGGTACGGGTTCCACACACACTGACTCTCACTGGGGTATGGGTTCCACACACACTGACTCTCACTGGGGTACGGGTCCCACACACACTGACTCTCACTGGGGTACGGGTCCCACACACACTGACTCTCACTGGGGTACGGGTCCCACACACACTGACTCTCACTGGGGTACGGGTCCCACACACACTGACTCTCACTGGGGTACGTGTCCCACACACACTGACTCTCACTGGGGTACGGGTCCCACACACACTGACTCTCACTGGGGAAAGGGTTCCACACACACTGACTCTCACTGGGGTACAGTTCCACTCACACTGACTCTCACCGGGGTACGGGTTCCACACACACTGACTCTCACTGGGGTACGGGTCCCACACACACTGACTCTCACTGGGGTAGGGTTCCCACACACACTGACTCCCACTGGGGTGTGGGTTCCACACACACTGACTCTCACTTGGCTACGGGTTCCACACACACTGACTCTCACTGGGGTACGGATTCCACACACACTGACTCTCACTGGGGTACGGGTTCCACACACACTGACTCTCACTGGGGTACGGATTCCACACACACTGACTCTCACTGGGGTACGGGTTCCACACACACTGACTCTCACTGTGGTAGGGGTTCCACACACACTGACTCCAACTGGGGTACAGGTCCCACACACACTGACGCTCACTGGGGTACGGGTCCCACACACACTGACTCTCACTGAGGTACGGGTCCCACACACACTGACTCTCACTGGGGTAGGGGTCCCAAACACACTGATTCTCACTGGGGTATGCGTCCCACACACACTGACTCTCACTGGGGTATGGGTCCCACACACACTGACTCTCACTGGGGTACAGTTCCACACACACTGACGCTCACTGGGGTACGGGTCCCACACACACTGACTCTCACTGAGGTACGGGTCCCACACACACTGACTCTCACTGGGGTATGCGTCCCACACACACTGACTCTCACTGGGGTATGGGTCCCACACACACTGACTCTCACTGGGGTATGGGACCCACACACACTGATTCTCACTGGCGTACGGGTCCCACACACACTGACTCTCACTGGGGTACGGGTCCCACACACACTGACTCTCACTGGGAGAGGGGTCCCAAACACACTGATTCTCACTGGGGTATGCGTCCCACACACACTGACTCTCACTGGGGTACGGGTCCCACACACACTGACTCTCACTGGGGTACGGGATCCACACACACTCACTCTCACTGGGGTAAGGATCCCACACACACTGACTCTCACTGGGGTACGGGACCCACACGCACTGACTCTCACTGTGGTAGGGGTTCCACACACACTGACTCTCACTGGGGTACGGTTTCCACACACACTGACTCTCACTGAGGTAAGGATCCCACACGCACTGACTCTCACTGGGGTACTGGTCCCACACACACTGACTCTCACTGGGGTACGGGTCCCACACACACTGACTCTCACTGTGGTCGGGGTTCCACACATACTGACTCTCACTGGGGTATGGGTTCCACACACACTGACTCTCACTGGGGTATGGGTTCCACACACACTGACTCTCACTGGGGTACGGGTCCCACACACACTGACTCTCACTGGGGTACGTGTCCCACAGACACTGACTCTCACTGGGGTACGGGTCCCACACACCGACTCTCACTGGGGTACGGGTTCCACACACACTGACTCTCACTGGGGTACGGGTACCACACACACTGACTCTCATTGGTGTACCGGTCCCACACACACTGACTCTCACTGGGGTATGGGTCCCACACACACTGACTCTCACTGGGGTACAGTTCCACACACACTGACGCTCACTGGGGTACGGGTCCCACACACACTGACTCTCACTGAGGTACGGGTCCCACGCACACTGACTCTCACTGGGGGAGGGGTCCCAAACACACTGATTCTCACTGGGGTATGCGTCCCACACACACTGACTCTCACTGGGGTATGGGTCCCACACACACTGACTCTCACTGGGGTATGGGACCTACACACACTGATTCTCACTGGCGTACGCGCCCCACACACACTGACTCTCACTGGGGTACGGGTCCCACACACACTGTCTGTCACTGGGGTACGGGTCCCACACACACTGACGCTCACTGGGGTACGGGATCCACACACACTCACTCTCACTGGGGTAAGGATCCCACACACACTGACTCTCACTGGGGTACGGGACCCACACGCACTGACTCTCACTGTGGTAGGGGTTCCACACACACTGACTCTCACTGGGGTACGGTTTCCACACACACTGACTCTCACTGAGGTAAGGATCCCACACGCACTGACTCTCACTGGGGTACTGGTCCCACACACACTGACTCTCACTGGGGTATGGGTTCCACACACACTGACTCTCACTGGGGTACGGGTCCCACACACACTGACTCTCACTGGGGTACGTGTCCCACAGACACTGACTCTCACTGGGGTACGGGTCCCACACACCGACTCTCACTGGGGTACGGGTTCCACACACACTGACTCTCACTGGGGTACGGGTACCACACACACCGACTCTCATTGGTGTACCGGTCCCACACACACTGACTCTCACTGGGGTACGGGTCCCACACACACTGACTCTCACTGGGGTACAGTTCCACACACACTGACTCTCACTGGGGTACGGGTCCCACACACACACTCTCACTGGTGTACGGGTCCCACACACACTGACTCTCACTGGGGTATGGGTTCCACACACACTGACTCTCACTGGGGTACGGGTCCCACACACACTGAATCTCACTGGGGTAGGGGTCCCACACACACTGACTCTCACTGGGGTACGGGTTCCACACACACTGACTCTCACTGGGGTACGGGTCCCACACACACTGACTCTCACTGGGGTAGGGGTTCCACACACACTGACTCTCACTGGGGTACGGGTCCCACATACACTGACTCTCACTGGGGTACAGTTCCACACACACTGACTCTCACTGGGGTATGGGTTCCACACACACTGACTCTCACTGGGGTAGGGGTCCCAAACACACTGATTCTCACTGGGGTATGCGTCCCACACACACTGATTCTCACTGGGGTATGCGTCCCACACACACTGACTCTCACTGGGGTATGGGTCCCACACACACTGACTCTCACTGGGGTATGGGACCCACACACACTGATTCTCACTGGGGTACGGGTCCCACACACACTGACTCTCACTGGGGAAAGGGTTCCACACACACTGACTCTCACTGGGGTACAGTTCCACTCACACTGACTCTCACCGGGGTACGGGTTCCACACACACTGACTCTCACTGGGGTACGGGTCCCACACACACTGACTCCCACTGGGGTGTGGGTTCCACACACACTGACTCTCACTTGGCTACGGGTTCCACACACACTGACTCTCACTGGGGTACGGATTCCACACACACTGACTCCCACTGGGGTGTGGGTTCCACACACACTGACTCTCACTTGGCTACGGGTTCCACACACACTGACTCTCAGTGGGGTACGGGTCCCACACACACTGACTCTCACTGGGGTACGGGTCCCACACACACTGACTCTCACTGGGGTACGGGTCCCACACACACTGACTCTCACTGGGGTACGTGTCCCACACACACTGACTCTCACTGGGGTACGGGTCCCACACACACTGACTCTCACTGGGGAACGGATTCCACACACACTGACTCTCACTGTGGTACGGGTTCCACACACACTGACTCTCACTGGGGTACGGGTCCCACACACACTGACTCTCACTGGGGTACGGGTCCCACACACACTGACGCTCACTGGGGTACGGGTCCCACACACACTGACTCTCACTGGGGTACGGATCCCACACACACTGACTCTCACTGGGGAAAGGGTTCCACACACACTGACTCTGACTGGGCTACGGGTCCCACACACACTGACTCTCACTGGGGTTTGGGTCCCACACACACTGACTCTCACTGGGGTACGGGTCCCACACACACTGACTCTCACTGGGGTACAGGTCCCACACACACTGACTCTCACTGGGGTACGGGTCCCACACACACTGACTCTCACTGGGGTACGGGTCCCACACACACTGACTCTCACTGGGGTACGTGTCCCACACACACTGACTCTCACTGGGGTACGGGTCCCACACACACTGACTCTCACTGGGGAAAGGGTTCCACACACACTGACTCTCACTGGGGTACAGTTCCACTCACACTGACTCTCACCGGGGTACGGGTTCCACACACACTGACTCTCACTGGGGTACGGGTCCCACACACACTGACTCTCACTGGGGTAGGGTTCCCACACACACTGACTCCCACTGGGGTGTGGGTTCCACACACACTGACTCTCACTTGGCTACGGGTTCCACACACACTGACTCTCACTGGGGTACGGATTCCACACACACTGACTCTCACTGGGGTACGGGTTCCACACACACTGACTCTCACTGGGGTACGGATTCCACACACACTGACTCTCACTGGGGTACGGGTTCCACACACACTGACTCTCACTGGGGTAGGGGTCCCAAACACACTGATTCTCACTGGGGTATGCGTCCCACACACACTGACTCTCACTGGGGTATGGGTCCCACACACACTGACTCTCACTGGGGTACAGTTCCACACACACTGACGCTCACTGGGGTACGGGTCCCACACACACTGACTCTCACTGAGGTACGGGTCCCACACACACTGACTCTCACTGGGGTAGGGGTCCCAAACACACTGATTCTCACTGGGGTATGCGTCCCACACACACTGACTCTCACTGGGGTATGGGACCCACACACACTGATTCTCACTGGCGTTTGGATCCCACACACACTGACTCTCACTGGGGTATGGGACCCACACACACTGACTCTCACTGGGGTATGGGACCCACACACACTGATTCTCACTGGCGTTTGGATCCCACACACACTGACTCTCACTGGGGTACGGGTCCCACACACAGTGTCTGTCACTGGGGTACGGGTCCCACACACACTGACTCTCACTGGGGTACGGGATCCACACACACTCACTCTCACTGGGGTAAGGATCCCACACACACTGACTCTCACTGGGGTACGGGACCCACACGCACTGACTCTCACTGTGGTAGGGGTTCCACACACACTGACTCTCACTGGGGTACGGTTTCCACACACACTGACTCTCACTGAGGTAAGGTTCCCACACGCACTGACTCTCACTGGGGTACTGGTCCCACACACACTGACTCTCACTGGGGTACGGGTCCCACACACACTGACTCTCACTGGGGTACGGGTCCCACACACACTGACTCTCACTGGGGTACAGTTCCACACACACTGACTCTCACTGGGGTACGGGTCCCACACACACACTCTCACTGGTGTACGGGTCCCACACACACTGAGTCTCACTGGGGTATGGGTTCCACACACACTGACTCTCACTGGGGTACGGGTCCCACACACACTGAATCTCACTGGGGTATGGGTCCCACACACACTGACTCTCACTGGGGTACGGGTTCCACACACACTGACTCTCACTGGGGTACGGGTCCCACACACACTGACTCTCACTGGGGTAGGGGTTCCACACACACTGACTCTCACTGGGGTACGGGTCCCACACACACTGACTCTCACTGGGGTACAGTTCCACACACACTGACTCTCACTGGGGTATGGGTTCCACACACACTGACTCTTACTGGGGTACGGGTCCCACACACACTGACTCTCACTGGGGTATGGGTCCCACACACACTGACTCTCACTGGGGTACGGGTCCCACACACACTGACTCTCACTGGGATACGGGTCCAACACACACAGACTCTCACTGGGGTATGGGTCCCACACACACTGACTCTCACTGGGGTACGGGTCCCACACACACTGACTCTCACTGGGGTACGGGTCCCACACACACTGACTCTCACTGGGGTACGGGTCCCACACACACTGACTCTCACTGGGATACGGGTCCAACACACACAGACTCTCACTGGGGTATGGGTCCCACACACACTGACTCTCACTGGGGTACGGGTCCCACACACACTGACTCTCACTGGGGTACGGGTCCCACACACACTGACTCTCACTGGGGTACGGGTCCCACACACATTGACTCTCACTGGGGTACGGGTCCCACACACACTGACTCTCACTGGGGAAAGGGTTCCACACACACTGACTCTCACTGGGGTACAGTTCCACTCACACTGACTCTCACCGGGGTACGGGTTCCACACACACTGACTCTCACTGGGGTACGGGTCCCACACACACTGACTCCCACTGGGGTGTGGGTTCCACACACACTGACTCTCACTTGGCTACGGGTTCCACACACACTGACTCTCACTGGGGTACGGGTTCCACACACACTGACTCTCACTGGGGAACGGATTCCACACACACTGACTCTCACTGGGGTACGGGTCGCACACACACTGACTCTCACTGGGGTACGGGTCCCACACACACACTGACTCTCACTGGGGTAGGGGTCCCACACACACTGACTCTCACTGGGGTAGGGGTCCCACACACACTGACTCTCACTGTGGTACGGGTTCCACACACACTGACTCTCACTGGGGTACGGGTCCCACACACACTGACTCTCACTGGGGTAGGGGTTCCACACACACTGACTCTCACTGGGGTACGAGTCCCACACACACTGACTCTCACTGGGGTACGGGTGCCACACACACTGACTCTCACAGTGGTAAGAGTCCCCACACACACTGACTCTCACTGGGGTAGGCGTTCCACACATACTGACTCTCACTGGGGTAGCGGTTCCACACACACTGTCTCTCACTGGGGTACGGGTCCCACACACACTTACTCTCACTGGGGTACGGGTCCCACACACACTGACTCTCACTGGGGTACGGGTCCAACACACACTGACTCTCACTGGGGTACGGGTCCCACACACACTGACTCTCACTGGGGTACGGGTCCCACACACACTGACTCTCACTGGGCTACGGGTCCCACACACACTGACTCTCACTGGGGTACCGGTTCCACACACACTGCCTCTCACTGGGGTAAGGGTCCCACACACACTGACTCTCTCACTGGGGTACGGGTTCCACACACACTGACTCTCACTGGGGTAGGGGGTCCCACACACACTGACTCTCACTGGGGTAGGGGTCCCACACACACTGACTCTCACTGGGGTTTGGGTCACACTCACACTGACTCTCACTGGGGTACGGGTTCCACACACACTGACTCTCACTGGGGTACGGGTTCCACACACACTGACTCTCACTGGGGAAAGGGTTCCACACACACTGACTCTCACTGGGGTACAGTTCCACTCACACTGACTCTCACCGGGGTACGGGTTCCACACACACTGACTCTCACTGGGGTTTGGGTCCCACACACACTGACTCTCACTGGGGTAGGGGTCCCACACACACTGACTCTCACTGGGGTTTGGGTCCCACACACACTGACTCTCACTGGGGTACGGGTTCCACACACACTGACTCTCACTGGGGTACGGGTTCCACACACACTGACTCTCACTGGGGAAAGGGTTCCACACACACTGACTCTCACTGGGGTGCAGTTCCACTCACACTGACTCTCACCGGGGTACGGGTTCCACACACACTGACTCTCACTGGGGTACGGGTCCCACACACACTGACTCTCACTGGGGTAGGGTTCCCACACACACTGACTCCCACTGGGGTGTGGGTTCCACACACACTGACTCTCACTTGGCTACGGGTTCCACACACACTGACTCTCACTGGGGTACGAATTCCACACACACTGACTCTCACTGGGGTACGGGTTCCACACACACTGACTCTCACTGGGGTACGGATTCCACACACACTGACTCTCACTGGGGTACGGGTTCTACACACACTGACTCTCACTGGGGTACGGGTCCCACACACACTGACTCTCACTGGGGTACGGGTCCCACACACACTGACTTTCACTGGGGTACGGGTCCCAGACACACTGACTCTCACTGGGGTACGGGTCCCACTCACACTGACTCTCACTGGGGTACGGGTCCCACACACACTGACTATCACTGGGGTACGGGTCCCACACACACTGACTTTCACTGGGGTACGGGTCCCACACACACTGACTCTCACTGGGGTACGGGTCCCACACACACTGACTCTCACTGGGGTACGGGTCCCACACACACTGACTCTCACTGGGCTACGGGTCCCACACACACTGACTGTCAGGGGCACAGATAGGAGATTTTGTGGGAGCGTGAGAGACTCACGTTTGGTATGTTGCCTCCCAGGTGCAAGGGTACGTGATGTCTCGGATCGTGTTTTCCGGGTCCTTAAGGGGGAGGGGGAGCAGCCCCAAGTCGTGGTCCACATTGGCACTAACGACATAGGTAGGAAAGGGGATAAGGATGTCAGGCAGGCTTTCAGGGAGCTAGGATGGAAGCTCAGAACTAGAACAAACAGAGTTGTTATCTCTGGGTTGTTGCCCGTGCCACGTGATAGTGAGATGAGGAATAGGGAGAGAGAGCAATTAAACACGTGGCTACAGGGATGGTGCAGGCGGGAGGGATTCAGATTTCTGGATAACTGGGGCGCTTTCTGGGGAAGGTGGGACCTCTACAGACAGGATGGTCTACATCTGAACCTGCGGGGCACAAATATCCTGGGGGGGAGATTTGTTAGTGCTCTTTGGGGGGGTTTAAACTAATGCAGCAGGGGCATGGGAACCTGGATTGTAGTTTTAGGGTAAGGGAGAATGAGAGTATAGAGGTCAGGAGCTCAGATTTGACGTCGGAGGAGGGGGCCAGTGTTCAGGTAGGTGGTTTGAAGTGTGTCTACTTCAATGCCAGGAGTATACAAAATAAGGTAGGGGAACTGGCAGCATGGGTTGGTACCTGGGACTTCGATGTTGTGGCCATTTCGGAGACGTGGATAGAGCAGGGACAGGAATGGATGTTGCAGGTTCCGGGGTTTAGGTGTTTTAGTAAGCTCAGGGAAGGAGGCAAAAGAGGGGGAGGTGTGGCGCTGCTAGTCAAGAGCAGTATTACGGTGGCGGAGAGGATGCTAGATGGGGACTCATCTTCCGAGGTAGTATGGGCTGAGGTTAGAAACAGGAAAGGAGAGGTCACCCTGTTGGGAGTTTTCTATAGGCCTCCAAATAGTTCTAGGGATGTAGAGGAAAGGATGGCGAAGATGATCCTGGATATGAGCGAAAGTAACAGGGTAGTTATTATGGGAGACTTTAACTTTCCAAATATTGACTGGAAAAGATATAGTTCGAGTACATTAGATGGGTCGTTTTTTGTTCAGTGTGTGCAGGAGGGTTTCCTGACACAGTTTGTTGACAGGCCAACAAGAGGTGAGGCCACATTGGATTTGGTTTTGGGTAATGAACCAGGCCAGGTGTTGGATTTGGAGGTAGGTGAGCACTTTGGGGACAGTGACCACAGTTCGGTGACGTTTACGTTAAGGATGGAAAGGGATAAGTATACACCGCAGGGCAAGAATTATAGCTGGGGGAAGGGAAATTATGATGCCATTAGACGTGACTTGGGGGGGATAAGGTGGAGAAGTAGGCTGCAAGTTTTGGACACACTGGATAAGTGGAGCTTGTTCAAGGATCAGCTATTGCGTGTTCTTGATAAGTATGTACCGGTCAGGCAGGGAGGAAGGTGCCGAGCGAGGGAACCGTGGTTTACCAAAGAAGTGGAATCTCTTGTTAAGAGGAAGAAAGAGGCCTATGTGAAGATGAGGTGTGAAGTTTCAGTTGGGGCGATGGATAGTTACAAGGTAGCGAGGAAGGATCTAAAGAGAGAGCTAAGACGAGCAAGGAGGGGACATGAGAAGTATTTGGCAGGAAGGATCAAGGAAAACCCAAAAGCTTTCTATAGGTATGTCAGGAATAAGCGAATGACTAGGGACAGAGTAGGACCAGTCAAGGACAGGGATGGGAAGTTGTGTGTAGAGTCTGAAGAGATAGGCGAGATACTAAATGAATATTTTTCGTCAGTATTCACTCAGGAAAAAGATAATGTTGTGGAGGAGAATGCTGAGCTCCAGGTAAATAGATTAGATGGCATTGAGGTAAGTAGGGAAGAGGTGTTGGCAATTCTGGACAGGCTGAAAATAGATAAGTCCCCGGGGCCTGATGGGATTTATCCTAGGATTCTCTGGGAGGCCAGGGAAGAGATTGCTGGACCATTGGCTTTGATTTTTATGTCATCATTGGATACAGGAATAGTGCCAGAGGACTGGAGGATAGCAAATGTGGTCCCTTTGTTCAAAAAGGGGAGCAGAGACAACCCCGGCAACTATAGACCGGTGAGCCTCACGTCTGTAGTGGGTAAAGTCTTGGAGGGCATTATAAGAGACAAGATTTATAATCATCTAGATAGGAATAATATGATCAGGGATAGTCAGCATGGCTTTGTGAAGGGTAGGTCATGCCTCACAAACCTTATCGAGTTCTTTGAGAAGGTGACTGAACAGGTAGACGAGGGTAGAGCAGTTGATGTGGTGTATATGGATTTCAGCAAAGCGTTTGATAAGGTTCCCCACGGTAGGCTATTGCAGAAAATACGGAGGCTGGGGATTGAGGGTGATTTAGAGATGTGGATCAGAAATTGGCTAGCTGAAAGAAGACAGAGGGTGGTGGTTGATGGGAAATGTTCAGAATGGAGTTCTGTCACAAGTGGAGTACCACAAGGATCTGTTCTGGGGCCGATGCTGTTTGTCATTTTTATCAATGACCTAGAGGAAGGCGCAGAAGGGTGGGTGAGTAAATTTGCAGACGATACTAAAGTCGGTGGTGTTGTCGATAGTGAGGAAGGAAGTAGCAGGTTACAGAGGGATATAGATAAGCTGCAGTGCTGGGCTGAGAGGTGGCAAATGGAGTTTAATGTAGAGAAGTGTGAGGTGATTCACTTTGGAAGGAAAAACAGGAATGTGGAATATGTGGCTAATGGAAAAGTTCTTGAAAGTGTGGATGAGCAGAGGGATCTAGGTGTCCATGTACATAGATCCCTGAAAGTTGCCACCCAGGTTGATAGGGTGGTGAAGAAGGCCTATGGAGTGTTGGCCTTTATTGGTAGAGGGATTGAGTTCCGGAGTCAGGAGGTCATGTTGCAGCTGTACAGAACTCTGGTACGGCCGCATTTGGAGTATTGCGTACAGTTCTGGTCACCGCATTATAGGAAGGATGTGGAGGCTTTGGAACGGGTGCAGAGGAGATTTACCAGGATGTTGCCTGGTATGGAGGGAAAATCTTATGAGGAAAGGCTGATGGACTTGAGGTTGTTTTCGTTGGAGAGAAGAAGGTTAAGAGGAGACTTAATAGAGGCATACAAAATGATCAGAGGGTTAGATAGGGTGGACAGTGAGAGCCTTCTCCCGCGGATGGAAATGGCTAGCACGAGGGGACATAGCCTTAAACTGAGGGGTAATAGATATAGGACAGAGGTCAGGGGTAGGTTCTTTACGCAAAGAGTAGTGAGGCCGTGGAATGCCCTACCTGCTACAGTAGTGAACTCGCCAACATTAAGGGCATTTAAAAGTTTATTGGATAAACATATGGATGATAATGGTATAGTGTAGGTTAGATGGCTTTTGTTTCGGTGAAACATCGTGGGCCGAAGGGCCTGTACTGCGCTGTATTGTTCTATGTTCTATGTTCTATGACTCTCACTGGGGTACGGGTTCCACACACAGTGCCTCTCACTGGGGTAAGGGTCCCACACACACTGACTCTCTCACTGGGGTACGGGTTCCACACACACTGACTCTCACTGGGGTAGGGGGTCCCACACACACTGACTCTAACTGGGGTAGGGGTCCCACACACACTGACTCTCACTGGGGTTTGGGTCACACTCACACTGACTCTCACTGGGCTACGGGTCCCACACACACTGACTCACACTGGGGTTTGGGTCCCACACACACTGACTCTCACTGGGGTACGGGTTCCACACACACTGACTCTCACTGGGGTACGGGTTCCACACACACTGACTCTCACTTGGCAAAGGGTTCCACACACACTGACTCTCACTGGGGTACGGGTCCCACACACACTGACTCTCACTGGGGTACGGGTCCCACACACACTGACTCTCACTGGGGTACGGGTCCCACACACACACTGACTCTCACTGGGGCAATGGTCCCACACACACTGACTCTCACTGGGGTACGGGTTCCACACACACTGACTCTCACTGGGGTACGGGTTCCACACACACTGACTCTCACTGGGGTACGGGTTCCACACACACTGACTCTCACTGGGGTACGGGTCCCACACACACTGACTCTCACTGGGGTACGGGACCCACACACACTGACTCTCACTGGGGTACGGGTCCCACACACACACTGACTCTCACTAGGGTAGGGGTCCCACACACACTGACTCTCACTGGGGTACGGGTCCCACACACACTGACTCTCACTGTGGTACGGGTTCCACACACACTGACTCTCACTGGGGTACGGGTCCCACACACACTGACTCTCACTGGGGTAGGGGTTCCACACACACTGACTCTCACTGGGGTACGGGTCCCACACACACTGACTCTCACTGGGGTACAGTTCCACACACACTGACTCTCACTGGGGTATGGGTTCCACACACACTGACTCTTACTGGGGTACGGTTCCACACACACTGACTCTCACTGGGGTACGGGTTCCACACACACTGACTCTCACTGGGGTACGGGTCCCACACACACTGACTCTCACTGGGGTACGGGTCCCACACACACTGACTCTCACTGGGGTACGGGTCCCACACACACTGACTCTCACTGGGGTACGGGTCCCACACACACTGACTCTCACTGGGGTACGGGTCCCACACACACTGACTTTCACTGGGGTACGGGTCCCACACACACTGACTCTCACTGGGGTACGGGTCCCACATACACTGACTCTCACTGGGGTACGGGTCCCACACACACTGACTCTCACTGGGCTACGGGTCCCACACACACTGACTCTCACTGGGGTAGGGGGTCCCACACACACTGACTCTCACTGGGGTACGGGTTCCACACACACTGACTCTCACTGGGGTACGGGTCCCACACACACTGACTCTCACTGGGGTACGGGACCCACACACACTGACTCTCACTGGGGTACGGGTCCCACACACACACTGACTCTCACTAGGGTAGGGGTCCCACACACACTGACTCTCACTGGGGTACGGGTCCCACACACACTGACTCTCACTGTGGTACGGGTTCCACACACACTGACTCTCACTGGGGTACGGGTCCCACACACACTGACTCTCACTGGGGTAGGGGTTCCACACACACTGACTCTCACTGGGGTACGGGTTCCACACACACTGACTCTCACTGGGGTACGGGTCCCACACACACTGACTCTCACTGGGGTACGGGTTCCACACACAGTGCCTCTCACTGGGGTAAGGGTCCCACACACACTGACTCTCACTGGGGTAGGGGGTCCCACACACACTGACTCTCACTGGGGTTTGGGTCACACACACACTGACTCTCACTGGGGCAATGGTCCCACACACACTGACTCTCACTGGGGTACGGGTTCCACACACACTGACTCTCACTGGGGTACGGGTTCCACACACACTGACTCTCACTGGGGTACGGGTTCCACACACACTGACTCTCACTGGGGTACGGGTCCCACACACACTGACTCTCACTGGGGTACGGGACCCACACACACTGACTCTCACTGGGGTACGGGTCCCACACACACACTGACTCTCACTAGGGTAGGGGTCCCACACACACTGACTCTCACTGGGGTACGGGTCCCACACACACTGACTCTCACTGTGGTACGGGTTCCACACACACTGACTCTCACTGGGGTACGGGTCCCACACACACTGACTCTCACTGGGGTAGGGGTTCCACACACACTGACTCTCACTGGGGTACGGGTCCCACAGACACTGACTCTCACTGGGGTACAGTTCCACACACACTGACTCTCACTGGGGTATGGGTTCCACACACACTGACTCTTACTGGGGTACGGTTCCACACACACTGACTCTCACTGGGGTACGGGTTCCACACACACTGACTCTCACTGGGGTACGGGTCCCACACACACTGACTCTCACTGGGGTACGGGTCCCACACACACTGACTCTCACTGGGGTACGGGTCCCACACACACTGACTCTCACTGGGGTACGGGTCCCACACACACTGACTCTCACTGGGGTACGGGTCCCACACACACTGACTTTCACTGGGGTACGGGTCCCACACACACTGACTCTCACTGGGGTACGGGTCCCACATACACTGACTCTCACTGGGGTACGGGTCCCACACACACTGACTCTCACTGGGCTACGGGTCCCACACACACTGACTCTCACTGGGCTACGGGTCCCACACACACTGACTCTCACTGGGGTAGGGGGTCCCACACACACTGACTCTCACTGGGGTACGGGTTCCACACACACTGACTCTCACTGGGGTACGGGTCCCACACACACTGACTCTCACTGGGGTACGGGACCCACACACACTGACTCTCACTGGGGTACGGGTCCCACACACACACTGAATCTCACTAGGGTAGGGGTCCCACACACACTGACTCTCACTGGGGTACGGGTCCCACACACACTGACTCTCACTGTGGTACGGGTTCCACACACACTGACTCTCACTGGGGTACGGGTCCCACACACACTGACTCTCACTGGGGTAGGGGTTCCACACACACTGGCTCTCACTAGGGTACGGGTCCCACACACTGACTCTCACTGGGGTACGGGTCCCACACACACTGACTCTCACTGGGGTAGGGGTTCCACACACACTGACTCTCACTGGGGTACAGTTCCACACACACTGACTCTCACTGGGGTATGGGTTCCACACACACTGACTCTTACTGGGGTACGGTTCCACACACACTGACTCTCACTGGGGTACGGGTTCCACACACACTGACTCTCACTGGGGTACGGGTCCCACACACACTGACTCTCACTGGGGTACGGGTCCCACACACACTGACTCTCACTGGGGTACGGGTCCCACACACACTGACTCTCACTGGGGTACGGGTCCCACACACACTGACTTTCACTGGGGTACGGGTCCCACACACACTGACTCTCACTGGGGTACGGGTCCCACATACACTGACTCTCACTGGGGTACGGGTCCCACACACACTGACTCTCACTGGGCTACGGGTCCCACACACACTGACTCTCACTGGGGTACGGGTCCCACACACACTGACTCTCTCACTGGGGTACGGGTTCCACACACACTGACTCTCACTGGGGTAGGGGGTCCCACACACACTGACTCTCACTGGGGTAGGGGTCCCACACACACTGACTCTCACTGGGGTTTGGGTCACACACACACTGACTCTCACTGGGGTACGGGTCCCACACACACTGACTCTCACTGGGGTAGGGGGTCCCACACACACTGACTCTCACTGGGGTAGGGGTCCCACACACACTGACTCTCACTGGGGTTTGGGTCACACACACACTGACTCTCACTGGGGTAGGGGTCCCACACACACTGACTCTCACTGGGGCAATGGTCCCACACACACTGACGCTCACTGGGGTACGGGTCCCACACACACTGTCTCTCACTGGGGAAAGGGTTCCACACACACTGACTCTCACTGGGGTTTGGGTCCCACACACACTGACTCTCACTGGGGCAATGGTCCCACACACACTGACTCTCACTGGGGCAATGGTCTCACACACACTGACTCTCACTGGGGTACGGGTCCCACACACACTGACCCTCACTGGGGTACGTGTTCCACACACACTGACTCTCACTGGGGTATGGGTTCCACACACACTGACTCTCAGTGGGGTACGGGTCCCACACACACTGACTCTCACTGGGGAAAGGGTTCCACACACACTGACTCTCACTGGGGTACGGGTCCCACACACACTGACTCTCACTGGGGTACGGGTCCCACACACACTGACTCTCACTGGGGTACGGGTCCCACACACACTGACTCTCACTGGGGTACGGGTCCCACACACACTGACTCTCACTGGGGTACGGGTCCCACACACACTGACTCTCACTGGGGTATGGGTTCCACACACACTGACTCTTACTGGGGTACGTGTTCCACACACACTGACTCTCACTGGGGTACGGGTTCCACACACACTGACTCTCACTGGGGTAGGGGGTCCCACACACACTGACTCTCACTGGGGTAGGGGTCCCACACACACTGACTCTCACTGGGGTTTGGGTCACACTCACACTGACTCTCACTGGGGTACGGGTCCCACACACACTGACTTTCACTGGGGTACGGGTCCCACACACACTGACTCTCACTGGGGTACGGGTCCCACACACACTGACTCTCACTGGGCTACGGGTCCCACACACACTGACTCTCACTGGGGTACGGGTTCCACACACAGTGCCTCTCACTGGGGTAAGGGTCCCACACACACTGACTCTCACTGGGGTAGGGGGTCCCACACACACTGACTCTCACTGGGGTTTGGGTCACACACACACTGACTCTCACTGGGGTACGGGTCCCACACACACTGACTCTCACTGGGGTATGGGTTCCACACACACTGACTCTCACTGGGGTAGGGGTTCCACACACACTGACTCTCACTGGGGTTTGGGTCACACACACACTGACTCTCACTGGGGTACGGGTCCCACACACACTGACTCTCACTGGGGTACGGGTCCCACACACACTGACTCTCACTGGGGTAAGGGTCCCACACACACTGACTCTCACTGGGGTAGGGGGTCCCACACACACTGACTCTCACTGGGGTACGGGTCCCACACACACTGACTCTCACTGGGGTACGGGTCCCACACACACTGACTCTCACTGGGGTTTGGGTCACACACACACTGACTCTCACTGGGGTTTGGGTTCCACACACACTGACTCTCATTAAAGTAAGATACATTTCTATTACCAATCTGTTTTCTTAGAATGGAAAGTCTGTTCTTTGGACCATTGACTTTGGGCGTTTCCCCGGTAACCCTGTGCGAATGAGATTCTTTGCGAATTGCTGTCACTTATCTGTGACCATCATCCAGGTCCCTTTGTGACCTCTGCTGTCTCTGACCTGCTGACCAGGAGTTTGTAAAGTTAATATGAAGCAAGTCTGGCTGCGATCTCTGGATGGTCTTTCCATCTGTCCGCATCTCAAATCTGGTATTTAGATATTGAACCATGCCAGTTCTGGCCACAAGCCCCTTTGTCTAGCTGTGGATGAATGTGCCCTCTAACCCCTGACACAGAGATGACCCAGTCCATACCTGACCACTTGACCTTGTATTTCTGTCGTACATCTCTCCAAGTCGGGCCGAGCTCTGCACCTGCTTTGTTTCGGGTCACTGCTCCTGAACACATCTCCTGAACCTTCGCCAACATTAACATCGCAGTCAGGCTGTTGAAGAATTTCTGAGTTGGAGTTCTCCTGACTCCTCGCGACATCAGCCTTCGTGGAGCAGAGGCGAAGTTAAAGTTTTGATCAATGTCCCGGTGTGAATCCTCACAAAACAAACTGCAAACAATGATTCTTTACTGAAAGGCTCTAACGATCAATCTGAAAGGAAATATTTGTAGTTTTTGAGTGTTGGCAGTGATATTTATAGCATGTTTGGAATCAGTGGTCTGTTTCACTCTGGGTTGATAACCAGACTGTCCTCTAATGAAAGTAAACAGATTTGAAGCAGGGTCATTGGTCACAGGACAGTCAGAACTTCCACTCTCCAACAATCCCACCAGAATGGAGACTGGGATCCTGTGCAATGCCAGGCAGCAGCAATAAACCAGCTTCTTGCACCATTGCATTACTGACTGCACCCTCCCCAAGTTCAGCAGACACTAAAACCCCTCCAGATACCACGAAAGGCAAATGAATGAGCTTGTTGTGAACATGCTGCGTCAGGGCGATGTTTCTGTGCAAAACTGTGTGTTTGTGACGACACTGTAAAATAAAACACAGGCAGGTTATCTGGAAGGAGGTGACTCTCACTGGGATACAGTTCCTGAAGGTGCTGACTCTCCCTGGGACACAGTTCCTGAAGGTGCTGACTCTCACTGGGATACAGTTCCTGAAGGTGCTGACTCTCACTGGGGGACAGTTCCTGAAGGTGCTGACTCTCACTGGGGGACAGTTCCTGAAGGTGCTGACTCTCACTGGGACACAGTTCCTGAAGGTGCTGACTCTCACTGGGACACAGTTCCTGAAGGTGCAGACTCACTGGGATACAGTTCCTGAAGGTGCTGACTCTCACTGGGGGACAGTTCCTGAAGGTGCTGACTCTCACTGGGACACAGTTCCTGAAGGTGCTGACTCTCCCTGGGACACAGTTCCTGAAGGTGCTGACTCTCACTGGGGGACAGTTCCTGAAGGTGCTGACTCTCACTGGGACACAGTTCCTGAAGGTGCTGACTCTCACTGGGGGACAGTTCCTGAAGGTGCTGACTCTCACTGGGACACAGTTCCTGAAGGTGCTGACTCTCACTGGGAGACAGTTCCTGAAGGTGCTGACTCTCACTGGGGGACAGTTCCTGAAGGTGCTGACTCTCACTGGGACACGGTTCCTGAAGGTGCTGACTCTCACTGGGATACAGTTGCTGAAGGTGCTGACTCTCACTGGGACACAGTTCCTGAAGGTGCTGACACTCCCTGGGACACAGTTCCTGAAGGTGCTGACTCTCACTGGGACACAGTTCCTGAAGGTGCTGACTCTCAGTGGGAGACAGTTCCTGAAGGTGCTGACTCTCACTGGGATACAGTTCCTGAAGGTGCTGACTCTCCCTGGGATACAGTTCCCGAAGGTGCTGACTCTCACTGGGGACAGTACCTGAAGGTGCTGACTCTCCCTGGGACACAGTTCCTGAAGGTGCTGACTCTCACTGGGACACAGTTCCTGAAGGTGCTGACTCTCACTGGGACACAGTTCCTGAAGGTGCTGACTCTCACTGGGACACAGTTCCTGAAGGTGCTGACTCTCACTGGGGGACAGTTCCTGAAGGTGCTGACTCTCACTGGGACACAGTTCCTGAAGGTGCTGACTCTCACTGGGGGACAGTTCCTGAAGGTGCTGACTCTCACTGGGACACAGTTCCTGAAGGTGCTGACTCTCGCTGGGGGACAGTTCCTGAAGGTGCTGACTCTCACTGGGGGACAGTTCCTGAAGGTGCTGACTCTCACTGGGACACAGTTCCTGAAGGTGCTGACTCTCACTGGGACACAGTTCCTGAAGGTGCTGACTCTCACTGGGGGACAGTTCCTGAAGGTGCTGACTCTCACTGGGGGACAGTTCCTGAAGGTGCTGACTCTCACTGGGACACAGTTCCTGAAGGTGCTGGCTCTCGCTGGGGGACAGTTCCTGAAGGTGTTGACTCTCGCTGGGGGACAGTTCCTGAAGGTGCTGACTCTCACTGGGACACAGTTCCTGAAGGTGCTGACTCTCACTGGGACACAGTTCCTGAAGGTGCTGACTCTCACTGGGACACAGTTCCTGAAGGTGCTGACTCTCACTGGGGGACAGTTCCTGAAGGTGCTGACTCTCACTGGGACACAGTTCCTGAAGGTGCTGACTCTCACTGGGGGACAGTTCCTGAAGGTGCTGACTCTCACTGGGGGACAGTTCCTGAAGGTGCTGACACTCACTGGAGGACAGTTCCTGAAGGTGCTGACTCTCACTGGGGACAGTTCCTGAAGGTGCTGACTCTCACTGGGGACAGTTCCTGAAGGTGCTGACTCTCACTGGGGGACAGTTCCTGAAGGTGCTGATGCTCACTGGGGGACAGTTCCTGAAGGTGCTGACTCTCACTGGGGACAGTTCCTGAAGGTGCTGACTCTCACTGGGGACAGTTCCTGAAGGTGCTGACTCTCACTGGGGGACAGTTCCTGAAGGTGTTGACTCTTGCTGGGGGACAGTTCCTGAAGGTGCTGACACTCACTGGAGGACAGTTCCTGAAGGTGTTGACTCTCACTGGGATACAGTTCCTGAAGGTGTTGACTCTCACTGGGACACGGTTCCTGATGGTGCTGACTCTCACTGGGGACAGTTCCTGAAGGCGCTGACTCTCACTGGGGACAGTTCCTGAAGGCGCTGACTCTCACAGGCACAGTTCCTGAAGGTGCTGACTCTCACTGGGACACGGTTCCTGATGGTGCTGACTCTCACTGGGACACAGTTCCTGAAGGTGCTGACTCTCATTGGGACACAGTTCCTGAAGGTGCTGACTCTCACTGGGGGACAGTTCCTGAAGGTGTTGACTCTCACTGGGGGACAGTTCCTGAAGGTGCTGACTCTCACTGGGATACAGTTCCTGAAGGTGCTGACTCTCACTGGGGGACAGTTCCTGAAGGTGCTGACTCTCACTGGGGTACAGTGCCTGTAGGTGCTGACTCTCACTGGGACACAGTTCCTGAAGGTGCTGACTCTCACTGGGACACAGTTCCTGAAGGTGTTGACTCTCACTGGGATACAGTTCCTGAAGGTGCTGACTCTCACTGGGGGACAGTTCCTGAAGGTGCTGACTCTCACTGGGGGACAGTTCCTGAAGGTGCTGACTCTCGCTGGGGGACAGTTCCTGAAGGTGTTGACTCTCGCTGGGGGACAGTTCCTGAAGGTGCTGACTCTCACTGGGGGACAGTTCCTGAAGGTGCTGACTCTCACTGGGGGACAGTTCCTGAAGGTGCTGACTCTCACTGGGACACAGTTCCTGAAGGTGCTGACTCTCACTGGGGGACAGTTCCTGAAGGTGCTGACTCTCACTCGGACACAGTTCCTGAAAGTGCTGACTCTCACTGGGGGACAGTTCCTGAAGGTGTTGACTCTCGCTGGGGGACAGTTCCTGAAGGTGCTGACTCTCACTGGGGGACAGTTCCTGAAGGTGCTGACACTCACTGGAGGACAGTTCCTGAAGGTGCTGACTCTCACTGGGGACAGTTCCTGAAGGTGCTGACTCTCACTGGGGACAGTTCCTGAAGGTGCTGACTCTCACTGGGGGACAGTTCCTGAAGGTGCTGATGCTCACTGGGGGACAGTTCCTGAAGGTGCTGACTCTCACTGGGGACAGTTCCTGAAGGTGCTGACTCTCACTGGGGACAGTTCCTGAAGGTGCTGACTCTCACTGGGGGACAGTTCCTGAAGGTGTTGACTCTCGCTGGGGGACAGTTCCTGAAGGTGCTGACACTCACTGGAGGACAGTTCCTGAAGGTGTTGACTCTCACTGGGATACAGTTCCTGAAGGTGTTGACTCTCACTGGGACACGGTTCCTGATGGTGCTGACTCTCACTGGGGACAGTTCCTGAAGGCGCTGACTCTCACTGGGGACAGTTCCTGAAGGCGCTGACTCTCACAGGCACAGTTCCTGAAGGTGCTGACTCTCACTGGGACACGGTTCCTGATGGTGCTGACTCTCACTGGGACACAGTTCCTGAAGGTGCTGACTCTCATTGGGACACAGTTCCTGAAGGTGCTGACTCTCACTGGGGGACAGTTCCTGAAGGTGCTGACTCTCACTGGGGCACAGTTCCTGAAGGTGCTGACTCTCACTGGGATACAGTTCCTGAAGGTGCTGACTCTCACTGGGGGACAGTTCCTGAAGGTGCTGACTCTCACTGGGGTACAGTGCCTGTAGGTGCTGACTCTCACTGGGATACAGTTCCTGAAGGTGCTAACTCTCACTGGGGGACAGTTCCTGAAGGTGCTGACTCTCACTGGGACACAGTTCCTGAAGGTGCTGACTCTCACTGGGACACAGTTCCTGAAGGTGTTGACTCTCACTGGGATACAGTTCCTGAAGGTGCTGACTCTCACTGGGGGACAGTTCCTGAAGGTGCTGACTCTCACTGGGGGACAGTTCCTGAAGGTGCTGACTCTCACTGGGGGACAGTTCCTGAAGGTGCTGACTCTCACTGGGGGACAGTTCCTGAAGGTGCTGACTCTCACTGGGGGACAGTGCCGGAAGGTGCTGATTCTCACTGGGACACTAGTTCCTGAAGGTGCTGACTCTCACTGGGGGGAGTTCCTGAAGGTGCTGACTCTCACTGGGGGACAGTGCCTGAAGGTGCTGATTCTCACTGGGACACAGTTCCTGAAGGTGCTGACTCTCACTGGGATACAGTTCCTGAAGGTGCTGACTCTCACTGGGGCTAACCCACTGTGCCACCTCGATGCCCTTAGAAACGGATCTGAGTATGTCCTGATAAGAATAGATACTTTCACCAAACAGCATTTCCCCATCACCTACCATCCACAATCCAATGGAATCGTAGTGTGCATGAACCGGGCACTAAAAGGGATCATCAGGAAAACCGTGCAGAGGGCAGCACGGTGGCGCAGTGGGTTAGCACTGCTGCCTCATGGCGCCGCGGTCCCAGGTTCGATCCCGGCTCTGGGTCACTGTCCGTGTGGAGTTTGCACATTCTCCCCGTGTTTGCGTGGGTTTCGCCCCCACAACCCAAAGATGTGCAGGCTAGGTGGATTGGCCCCGCTAAATTGCCCCTAAATTGTGAAGTGTTGGGTACTCTGAGACACAGACAAACCAACACGGTTGCGAATGGTACAATGCAGTTTTATTTCAATGAACTATTTACATATTAAACTCTGGTATTCAGCACATGGTGAACCTCTGAGTGGCTGGCAATGAGGTCTGTGCCCTGAGCCCTCTCCTGCTCCAGTGCCCAGGAAGTGTC
The DNA here is from genome assembly GCF_047496885.1 of Scyliorhinus torazame. Classification (NCBI taxonomy): domain Eukaryota; kingdom Metazoa; phylum Chordata; class Chondrichthyes; order Carcharhiniformes; family Scyliorhinidae; genus Scyliorhinus; species Scyliorhinus torazame. The sequence continues at coordinate 119,464 of NW_027308220.1, forward strand.
GTGTTCCCTGCTTTGTACTGTGTATGCTCTTGTCCGTGATTGGCTGTCATGTTTTGTGTGTTGATTGGTCCGTTGATCTGTCCATCATCATGTGTGTATGTATGTGCTGTGATGTTCACCTGAATGTCATGACATCCCCCCTTTTTTACAGGATTATGTGCCTACGTGTTTATAAATAGAGGTGTGTACTGAGTGTAGCTAAATGTGTGTGTGTGCAATATTTACAGCATGTACATGGGGTTTAACTATATACAAGGGGCCATGTCGGGTGTGACATAACAACGAGGTTGTACCATAAACAAAGAACGGGGAGATGTTGAACGATAAAGCGAATTCCTGTAACGATAAGAACATAAACATATTAACAAAGTGGTTGCATTAGTTCAATGTACAAACAGGCTCATAAGTCCAGTCTAGTAGGTGGGCGACGAATTCGGGTTGACCGCCTCAAGGGTGGGTCTGGAACCACCGGCTGAGGAACGGGCCTGGCCACGGGCGACGACGGAAGGGGCATGGTAGCAGGCAGCTCCACGAAGTCGAAATCAGGAACAACAGGAGGGTACGGTGTCGGTGTAAGGTCTCGTACCGAGCGTGGAAGCTGGCGAAGAGCCCGGCGATTGCGCCTACGAACGGATCCATCAGACATGCGAACCAGGAACGAGCGGGGAGCCACGCATCAGAGAACTTCGGCAGGTGCTGACCAGCCACCTTCTGGTAGGTGGATGCGGACTTCGTCTCCAGGGGCCAGGGCGGGAAGATCAGTTGCCCGCGTGTCATACGCCCTCCTCTGGCGACCGCGCTGCAGTTGCTTCCTGTGCAGTACCGGAGCATGGTCTGTTGTTGGTGCCAGGATGGAAGGCACAGTGGTCCTGAGGGCGCGACCCATCAGCAGCTGCGCTGGTGAGAGACCAGTGGATAGTGGGGCCGAGCGATAGGCCAGCAGGGCGAGGCAGAAATCCGATCTGGCAGCAGCAGCCTTACAGAGGAGCCGCTTGACGATGTGAACGCCCTTCTCCGCCTTTCTTTTGGACTAGGGGTGCAGAGGGCTAAACGTCACGTGTGTGAAGCCATACGAGGCAGCAAACGATGACCATTCCTGGCTGGCGAAACAGGGCCCATTGTCCGACATGACCGTCATCGGAATGCCGTGGCGAGCGAAGGTGGCTTTGCAGGCCCTTCTGACAGCGGACGATGTCAAATCGTGCAGGCGTATGACCTCTGGGTAGTTGGAGAAGTAGTCAACGACGATGACATAGTCCCTGCCGAGCGCGTGAAAGAGGTCCACACCCACCTTCGCCCAGGGGGACGTCACCAGCTCATGGGGCAGAAGCGTTTCAGGAGGTTGCGTCGGCTGAAACCTTTGGCAGGTTGGGCAGTTGAGCACCATATTGGCAATATCGTCACTGATGCCCGGCCAGTATACCGCCTCTCAGGCCCTCCGTCTGCACTTCGACCCCCAAGTGGCCTTCGTGTAGTTGGTCGAGAACCAGCTTGTGCACGCTGTGCGGAATCACAATCTGGTCCAGCTTCAGAAGGACACCAACAATGACGGCCATGTCGTCTCGGACATTGTAGAACTGCGGGCACTGCCCTTTGAGCCACCCTCCCGTCATGTGGCGCATCACACGTTGTAGAAGGGGGTCGGCCGCAGTCTCTCTGCGAATACGGGCCAGACTGGAGTCGTCAGCTGGCAGATTTGCCGATGTGAAGGCCACCTGCGCCTAGACCTGACATACGAACCCCTCCGAATCTGGCGGCGTGCTCACTGCTCTCGATAGGGCATCCGCAATGATAAGGTCCTTCCCCGGGGTGTAGACCAGTTGGAAGTCATACCTCCTGAGTTTAAGTAGGATGCGGTGGAGGCGAGGGGTCATCTCGTTCAGGTCCTTGTTTATGATGCTGACCAGGGGGCGGTGGTCAGTTTCAACAGTGAACCGGGGAAGACCATACGCATAATCATGGAACTTGTCTAAACCGGTTAGCAAGCCCAGGCACTCCTTTTCGATCTGCGCGTAGCGCTGTTCTGTGGGGGTCATGGCCCGCAAGGCATAGGCGACCGGGGCCCATGACGCAGTGTCATCCCGCTGCAGGAGCACCGCCCCAATGCCGGACTGGCTGGCATCCGTCGAGATTTTAGTGGCATGAGACGTGTCAAAAAACGCCAATACCGGTGCAGTGGTGAGCTTGAGTTTGAGCTCCTCCCATTCCTGCTGGTGTGCGGACAGCCACTGGAACTCCGTGGACTTCTTGACGAGGTGGCGCAGTGCTGTCGTGTGGGAGGCAAGGTTGGGAATGAACTTCCCCAGGAAGTTGACCATGTCTAGGAAGCGTAGCACTGTTTTCTTGTCGGCCGGCTGCGGCATGGCTGTGATGGCGCTCACCTTGTCTGCATCCGGACGGACCCCTGACCGGGAAATGTGGTCCCCCAGGAACTTCAGCTCGGTTTGGCCGAAAGAACACTTGGCTCGGTTGAGGCGCAGGCCGTTTTCCCGTATGCGCGCAAAGACGCACTGGAGTCGATAGATGTGCTCCTGTGGTGTGGTGGACCAGATGATGACGTCGTCCACGTAGACGCGCACCCCTTCGATGCCCTCCATCATCTGCTCCATGATCCTCGGATGCCGAGATGATGCCAAATGGCATTCAGTTGTAGCAGAATCTGCCGAAAGGGGTGTTGAAAGTGCACAGCTTTCGGCTGGACGGATCCAGTTGGATCTGCCAAAAGCCTTTAGAGGCATCCAGTTTGGTAAATATTTTTGCCTGGGCCATGTCGCTCGTGATCTCTTCCCGTTTGGGTATGGGGTAATGTTCCCTCATAATATTGTTATTGAGGTCTTTTGGATCAATGCAGATCCAGAGCTCGTCGGAGGGCTTCTTGACACACACCATGGAGCTGACCCACGGCGTGGGCTCCGTGACCCTGGATAGGACCCCTTGGTCCTGGAGATCCTGCAGTTGCTGCTTGAGGTGGTCTTTGAGTGGCGCAGGGACCCTGCGAGGTGCGTGAATGACCGGGATGGCGTCCGGTTTGAGCCGAATTCTATAGGTGTATGGCAGTGTTCCCATGCCCTCGAATGCCTCCTGGTTGTGGGCGAGGAGAGATTGGAGCTATGCGTTAAACTCTGTATCCGGGAAGTCAGACGTTCCGCCTGGAGAGAGAGAGTGGACTCGTTGCAGGAGGTGGAGAGCCTTGCATGCCTGTGCGCCAGGGAGTCCTTCGATGAGCCGACTATCTCGAATGAGAGTGTGGCCGTGTGTGTGTTGTGTGTCACCTGGCGCTGGCAGGATCCCATAGCTGGGATAACGTTCCCGTTGTAGTCGACCACCCTGCACCAGGACGGCCGAATTGGTGGTCTGAACTTCATGGCGTAGAAGGCTGACCATGCTATGAGGTTGGCGGAGGCGCCAGTGTCCAGGCGGAAAGTTATCGGCGATCGGTTGACCGTCAGGGTGGCACACCATTCATCACCCGGATTGATCGTGTTAACTCGGTTCCCATCAATGACCGCAACACGGAAGGCGTCTCGGTCATCTGTGTCACCGGTCTGGATGTTGTCTGGGCAAGATTCGTAATGGGGAGGCTGAAGGGTCCGCACGTTCCTGCGAGGTTGTCGGAGTTGTGGAAGATTGGCAGGTTGAGCTGCTCGACAGTAATCAGCGTAGTGGCCCACCTTGCCACAGCGGAGGCATTGTCGGGTTCTTGCGGGACATTGCCCTTTTAAATGTGCAGCTCCACAGTTGCTGCACGTCATGGCGTTCGTTACACCACTGCGCATGCGCAGTTCGGTCTTGCATCGGGCGCGCCTGCGCATCACGTCCCTCAGTGTTGCCGTAGGTTTTGGCGCGCACGAGCGCGGGAGGCCTCGAAAAGCGCGCGAAATGGCCGACGCCGTCCGGGCCGCGGGCCGGGAGGAACTCGATCGCCTGGACCCGTTCGGCCTCGTGGGGCACCTGGCTCGCCGGTCCGGCCGCGTCGGACCCCCGCCGCGCTGATTCGGTCGCCTGAAATTGGGCATAGCGGCTAGTCGCGTTTTCGTGCAGGACACAGGCTTCGATTGCGGAGGCTAAGGTGAGGCCTTTTATTTTTAAAAGCTGCTGGCGTAGGGTGCCCGAGGCGACCCCAAAACGATCTGGTCCCGGATCATGGAGTCTGAGGTGGTGTCGTAACCGCAGGACTGCGCGAGGATGCGGAGATGGGTGAGGAATGACTGAAAGGGCTCATCCTTACCCTGCAGACGCTGCTGGAAGACATACCTCTCGAAGCTCTCGTTGACCTCAACGTTGAAGTGTTGGCCGAGTTTGAGAAGGACCGTCTTGTATTTGGATTTGTCCTCACCTTCCGCGAATACCAGGGAGTTGTAGACATGGATGGCGCGCTGCCCTGCGGTGGTGAGGAGGATGGCGATCTTTCTGGTGTCCGAGGCGCTCCCTCTTCCGTTGGCTTCCAGAAAGAGCTGGAACCGCTGCTTGAACAGCTTCCAATTTACGCCGAAGTTCCCAGCGACTTGCAGCGGCTGCGGTGTGTTGACGGTGTCCATGGCGCAGGATGGCAGATTTGTGGGTAGGTGTCAATTCACTCCTGGTACCATGAAGTGTTGGGTACTCTGACACACAGACAAACCAACACGGTTGCGAATGGTACAACGCAGTTTTATTTCAATGAACTATTAACATATAAAACTCTGGTATTCAGCACATGGTGAACCTCTGAGTGGCTGGCAATGAGGTCTGTGCCCTGAGCTCTCTCCTGCTCGAGTGCCCAGGAAGTGTCGTGTTCCCTGCTTTGTACTGTGTATGCTCTTGTCCGTGATTGGCTGTCATGTTTTGTGTGTTGATTGGTCCGACGATCTGTCCATCATTATGTGTGTATAGAACATATAGAACATAGAACATAGAACATAGAACAATACAGCGCAGTACAGGCCCTTCGGCCCACGATGTTGCACCGAAACAAAAGCCATCTAACCTACACTATGCCATTATCATCCATATGTTTATCTAATAAACTTTTAAATGCCCTCAATGTTGGCGAGTTCACTACTGTAGCAGGTAGGGCATTCCACGGCCTCACTACTCTTTGCGTAAAGAATCTACCTCTGACTTCTGTCCTATATCTATTACCCCTCAGTTTAAAGTTATGTCCCCTCGTGCCAGCCATATCCATCCGCGGGAGAAGGCTCTCACTGTCCACCCTATCCAACCCCCTGATCATTTTGTATGCCTCTATTAAGTCTCCTCTTAACCTTCTTCTCTCCAACGAAAACAACCTCAAGTCCATCAGCCTTTCCTCATAAGATTTTCCCTCCATACCAGGCAACATCCTGGTAAATCTCCTCTGCACCCGCTCCAAAGTCTCCACGTCCTTCCTATAATGCGGTGACCAGAACTGTACGCAATACTCCAAATGCGGCCGTACCAGAGTTCTGTACAGCTGCAACATGACCTCCCGACTCCGGAACTCAATCCCTCTACCAATAAAGGCCAACACTCCATAGGCCCTCTTCACAACCCTATCAACCTGGGTGGCAACTTTCAGGGATCTATGTACATGGACACCTAGATCCCTCTGCTCATCCACACTTTCAAGAACTTTACCATTAGCCAAATATTCCGCATTCCTGTTATTCCTTCCAAAGTGAATCACCTCACACTTCTCTACATTAAACTCCATTTGCCACCTCTCAGCCCAGCTCTTCAGCTTATCTATATCCCTCTGTAACCTGCTACATCCTTCCACACTATCGACAACACCACCGACTTTAGTATCGTCTGCAAATTTACTCACCCACCCTTCTGCACCTTCCTCTAGGTCATTGATAAAAATGACAAACAGCAACGGCCCCAGAACAGATCCTTGTGGTACTCCACTTGTGACTGTACTCCATTCTGAACATTTCCCATGTATGTATGTGCTGTGATGTTCACCTGAATATCATGACAAATTGGACAAAATGAATTGGGTACTCTAAATTTATAATAAAAGGAAAACTGTGCAGCAAACAATACAACCTGGGATGTAGTACTCCCTTTGCCCTCAGGATAGTCCGCAATACTGTCTTCAGCTCTACTGGATTCACCCCCCACACATTAATGACAGGCTGACCCATGAAGGGAATTGAATATTTATTACAGCTCGATTTAGCTGACCCACTATCACAACGCTCTCCACGAGAAGGCTGTCCAGCAGATCACCGAAAATATTAACGTGCCCAGTTAGCTGCCACTGTCCGATTAGGAGTCATAAAGAAACAGAGCAAGGCATAGTTCGATAAGCAGGTACACCCCGTAGAACATGCAGTTGGACAGCAGGTCATGATTTCCCTGTACAACCCCAGTGAGGCACGATCAATTGCACAAAGACTAGAGTTGGATACAACGGAGGCTTTATTGCTCTAAGATGTGTGGCCACCCACAGCAGCTGGCAAAATGGCTGCTGAATGGAGGACACGCATATTTATACTCTGCCTACTGGGCGGAGCCAGCAGGCAGGGACTACCAACGGACATGTAGTACAGGTCCTACCATACATCACCTAATAGAGGTGCAACAGTGGTTTACCACACCCAGTTCTTTCTGTCCCCAAAATATGAAGGCCCACACACTATCGCCGATAAAATAAGCCCCTCCATTCGTAAGATCCTGCACGCTATCGGGAAAACTGGATGGTATCACATAAACCAGCTGAAAGCATACGGAGCCCAGAATAACCATTTCCACCACCTTATGGTAGCAATGGGGGAAGATGACACCCCATCACTTCCCCGACATGGCCCAACTCCTGCATCACTTCCCTGCCACAGCCAAAAGCCCCTTCCACGCTGAAGTGCCCCTAGATGCACGAATTTCCCAGGACATGCCAAGAGACCCGTACACCCCAGAAGACTGCCGCGACCTTCACGTCATCATTGGTTGGCCTGTCAGTATCAGCCCCACTCTCCCCAGACTTCACAGCCCGGTTTTGGCCAAACGATACCAGACCACCTTGATGGTCACACCGGACAGCGCATCCCCACCCTGGATAAGGGATCAGACCCGTAGATTGATTCGGACAGGGGATGAGGACAGAGAGCTCAGGGACACTGCTACAAACCCCACTATGTGACACAATGAACAGACGCATGGCTGGAAACCCGGTGACAAGATAAGGACAGGGCCCGTTGAGACAAATGGTTCTGAGGCTGAGTCTCTGTTGGGTGATTTACAGAAGTTGCGATTGAAGATGCTCTCCAGATGATGAGATTCAGCCTAGTTACAAACAAATGGAAGGTGCAAGAATTACTGATGGAACCCACCACTCACAGCACAACATTTTAAAATCTTAAAGGCAGTTTGCTCCATTTTTACATCATAAAGGCAGCCTACTAAATTTTAATTCTCCATGGCCCATGGCACTCCACTTCCATATGCTCTCCCCGGCTCTTCTGGCTTTCTTTGAGAACACAGTGAAGTCTTTTCCACAACATGGAAATTCCCCACAGATCTATATTCCGCAGGGTGTAACTGCCCATGGCAGTACCCAGCAGTTCTGCCAATACTCCGACCAGGAATTCAGGAATGGTGACGGCCCACACAGCCGCCTCATTTTCTCAACTCCTCCGGCTCACGTGACACTTCTTAACAGGTGGCACCAGAGCAGCTGTGCCACATCAGAACTACCGTCTGACAGTTTGCTTCGTATCCGCCACTCCTCATGGCCGGGACACCCCAGCAATGCCACTTTATTTATTTTCTCTCTTCTCCAAGTCATATTAGACCGACTCCAAACGCTATTTACATCCCAGACCAAGTGTGATTGCTGCTACAAATAAAACAGGCCACCCTGATTTTGTCGGCCAGTTAAAATAAGATCTTTCCGACCACTCCAAGGCTTGTGGACTAAAAAAAAAAGGGGTGGGAGTCACGCATAGTTTAAATACATTTAAATGTAGATAAATCAAATGTTAGACAAGGATAACAACCAAAATCATGCTTGATGCTGACACCGGCCAGGGTCAGCCTCATCCAGCTGATAGATATTCACAAGAGGGAGAGGGTGGATGTAAATGCTACTGATGAGCTCCAACAGAATCTAGGGGAGTACTACGAGGAATATGACTCAGATTTAAAACCCCTACCAGAGGAATTACACCAGATTCGGATAAAATTGGCTACCACCCTCAGAATCTTCACTGAAGTAAAAAGACAAATTAAGGAAATTAAGGCCGCCACCTGGTGGAGTGATTTTTGGAACTCAAACATACAACTACACCCATTTGTTCGCCTGATATCACACCTGGCTGCCTCCTGATCCTGATTACGCTAATATATCTCATCATCCTCACAGTCCAATTCCGTTGATGGAAAGCAAAGATTACACAGCAGCAAAGTATAGGATCCATGTTCGAAGCACGATCCCCTCTGAGTCTGTAAGTCCAAGAAACCTTGCGCTAATGTACCGTTAACAGTCCTGTACCTCCGACCCGCGAATGTTTGCTGTATTACCTGTAATACTTCTATGAACAGTAATAGAACGTTTTGTGTTCAGAATTTTAAAATCAGTATTAGAATGTTTGTAAATATGTTATGGAATTCATTGTGTAAATGCACTGGGCCTTGCTTGACTGCTGAGTGACTAGGGAATGTCTGGCAGGTATTGGTCCTGGGTCTATGATCGACCACGCTTCGCGTTCAGGATAAAGAGGAAGGAAATGTGGCTGAATGGCCACCTGCATAGGATGCTGGGAGAATTGGCCAAGTTTAAGGACAAGCAGGCTGCAGTTTAAATAAACATTGATGAGTAAGGTGCAGCCTAGACATTGCAATACGCAGGAAAAAGGCTATCTCCAGGCCATCCCAGGAACAATGGAAACATACGGTCAATCGCGAATGTCTACCAGACACAACGGCACCTACATTCCTTATTTGGAAGGCCTACGTGCCCCTCACGCCTGCAGACATGGCGGAGAGTGCACACACCAAAATCAATGTGGCAGCCCCTGATTGGACTTGATCAATCAGGGTGATCGGACCTTGAACAATTGATTGGTAATGGCCCAGGGACTGCTCAAAAGGGCGCAAAATCAATAAGGTATAAAAGGTTCCTTAGAATAGCTCACTGCATCTGTGTGCAACAGCACTGAAACAATGGTGATCTTCACCGTTGGGAGGACCATCATGCCACCAACAGAAGGAAGACCGGAGCCAGCACATCAGACCAGACCAAGGACCGAACATCGAGAACGACAGACGTCGAATACAGATAAAGGCCTTTATCTGTCTCGTACTTACTAGTCACTCAAAAGTTAAGTTGAGGTCTAGTGTGAACTTTAGTATTCTGTAAAATAACTTGTGTTGGATGGTGTGATGGGTGAGCTGTAATATTTGTGTGAGTGAATAAACACTATTTAATTGAACCAAGCTGGCTTGCAGTCATTTGTCCCCCGCACAAGGCTTAAAGACACTCTGTGGTCGCAACATTGCAACTGAAAGAGCCGTTTCCAGTCACTCTCTATTTAAATTTCCAAACCTGAAACAATGCAATCGTTCCACACACACTCACTGTCTTTCACTTCGATACTCCCAAGCCAAACAAGGAATTATACTTAAGCATTCCGATCCCGAACGAGCCCCCAATTTTATTATGATCCTTGGCTAGCCCCCAACAGAGGCTAGGATGCAGGACTGAAACCCCAATATTTCAGTATATAATAATAATAATCTTTATTATTGTCACAAGTAGGCTTACATTAACACTGCAATGAAGTTACTGTGAAAATCCCCTAATCGCCACATTCCGCCTCCTGTTAGGGTACACCTGGGACCCTGGCACTGTGAAGCAACAGTGCTAACCACTGTAATATCATGCCTATATTTGAATGACTGTGGAAAGAATGATTCGATCCAGGAGTGATGGCATAAAGAAATAGGGCTTGTTTTTTTAAAATAAAACTTTATTATAACTACAATATTAAACGTTTTAACTTCACACCCAAAAAGAACAGCTTACAATTTACACCTTAAATATTATTATTCAATTTCCGATTAAATAAGATAATAAAACTACAGCTCTCAATCCAGCTTCAACCAGTATAGAACATAGAACATAGAACATTACAGCGCAGTACAGACCCTTCGGCCCTCGATGTTGCTCCGACCTGTGAAACCACTCTAAAGCCCATCTACACTATTCGTGTATATATCGTCCATATGTATAGAACATAGAACATATGGCACAAAGTAATACTTGAATTACAGAACAAATTTTGGTTCTTGATAGAATCTCTTCAGACTCTGGCTGAATATCTTCAAATGGCTGCTCCAAAAGGATTGTTTCAGTCTCATTCTTGTATTCAGAGAAGGTTGCTCTGCTGTAAAATATTATTACTCTATTTTTAAAAATATCCTACTTGGGATGAATTGTGGACTCCGAGTCAGACAGATCAGACCTCCGCTCCTCTCTCTCGCAAAGCTTCTCCAAACTCACTGCCTCTCTGCTTTTCTGCGCTCCACCGAGCATTGACCTCATCTACCCAAGCTCAAGAGAAATGAATTCTGCAGCCTGCAAAATCACATTAACTCTCCAGGGACCTCCCCAGTGAAACCATAGTCCATTAACCAGACTGAAAAACACATTCTTTCATCAATTCCACCTTCTGTTTCCGTGAAGCAAAACAAAATCCTTTTTTCCCCCATAAATTTAGAGTACCCAATTCATTTTTTTTCCAATTAAGGGGCAATTTAGCGTGGCCAATCCATCTACCCTGCACATCTTTGGGTTGTGGAGGTGAAACCCACGCAGACACGGGGAGAATGTGCAAACTCCACACGGACAGTGACCCAGAGCCGAGATCGAACCTGGGACCTCGAAGCTGTGAGGCAGCAGTGCTAACCACTGTGCCACCGTGCTGCCCACAAAATCCTTTTTAAACACACTATATCCCCAAGCTTTTAACCCTTAAATTGCTTAATATTTAGAATCCAATATTCTTAAATTATTCCATCATCACAGGAGACAAATGTTTTTTTAGAAAATATTTTTATTGGAATTTTTGCACGTAATATTGAAACTTTGCAGAACAATATAAAAACAATAATAATAACCAAAATAATAACAACAGCAGCACAAATATCACAAGCTGTCACTGCGTCTGTCACAGTCATCCCAGTTCTATCATTTCCCTACATTATATTTTATAATTTTAAAAAAACTTCGAGTACCCAATTCTTTTTTTCCAATTAAGGGGCAATTTAGCGTGGCCAATCCACCTACTCTGCACATCTTTGGGTTGTGGAGGTGAAACCCACGCAGACACGGGGAGAATGTGCAAACTCCACACGGACAGTGACCCAGGGCCGGGATCGAACCTGGGACTTTGGCGCCGTGAGGCAGCAGTGCTAACCCACTGCGCCACCGTGCTGCCCTCCTTTTGCGATCACTTCTGGCAGGCAGCTCTCCAGGCGCCTGGCCAGAGCTATCTCTAGGATTTTTGCATCGGTGTTTATGAGAGGGATGGGTCTGTATGATCCACACTCTGTCGAGTCTTTGTCCTTTTTGGGGATCAATGGGAATGAGGCCTGGGCCAGGGTAGGCAGCAGTGCTCCCTTTGACAGTGAGGGGCTGTGGTAGTCTGTGTAGAGGTATTACGGTACTACGGTACCTGGTAATGCTGGAACACCATTGGCAGATATTGTATGTTTCCTATTGGTCAAGCTGTATGGTAGCTCCGCCTTGCTAGGCGGGGTATAAGAGCCCGTGCCGCCCCAGCAGCCTTCTGTCTGTACCTGAGCTGCTGGGGGAAACATCTAGCTTATTAAAGCCTTCAGTTGGACTACAACCTCGCTTTAGTGGTCATTGACTGTGCATCAATTTAATAAGCTAGATTTAAAAGGATGGAGCTCCGAATCAAGCCGGAGTGTCTGCAACTCAGCCCCCACGCGGCCAACTCAGCAGCAACCTTCAAACACTGGCTGGCATGTTTTAACGGATATCTCGGAACGGCCGAAAACACACCCACGGGAGAACAGAAATTGCAAGTCCGGCACGCGAGGGTGAGCCCGGAAATTTACAACTCATCGAGGACGCGGACGACTTCGATGCAGCAATGGAGCTGCTAAAAGTGTCGTGTTGGGTGTTCCGATACACAAATGAACCAACACGGCTGTAGATGGTACAACTCTGTTTTATTGTCTTAAACAATGACAACTAATAACTGCTGGCTGAGGTTCGTGCTTCACCAGCTAACCTGTGGACCCAGCCCTATCACTATCTTGGTGAGGCACTCAGCACATGGTGTATGCATGAGTGGCACGCTGTGAGCTCTGTGCTCTGAGCTATCTCCTGGTAGAATGAGCGGGAACTGTGGTGTTCCCTGTTTCATAGTGCATGCGCTCTCACTGGTGATTGGCTGCGATGTTGAGTGTGTGTTGGTTGGTCCAACTATCTGTCCATCAGTGTGAGTGTGATTGCACCATGATATGCTAATGTGGATATCATGACAAAGAGGACATTATATTCGCCCGGTAAACCAGGTCTACGCCCGACATCTGCTAGCAACGAGGCGGCAAATACCTGGGGAATCGCTGGAAGAATTCTACCGTGCGCTCCTGGTGTTGGGGAGAAACTGCAGCTGCCACAAGTTTCGGCGAGCGACCACATAGAACTTTTGATCTGGGACGCTTTTGTTGCAGGTATGCTGTCCTGCCAAATCCTCCAGCGATTGCTGGAGAAAGACACCCTAGGCCTCAAGGAGGAACGGGCCCTTGCAGGCTCCCTGGATGTGGCCTCCCGAAACGCCCGCGCTTACGTCCCCGACCGCGCGGCAGCCCCCCTGGGCAGTGTGGAACCCCCCCGCAGCCGACCCCGAGACATCTGCCATCCCCCCACAAGCTTGTGCTGCAAGGCGGCCTGGCAACCCCAGGGGGCCCCACTGCTACTTTTGCGGGCAGGCCAAGCACCCCCGGCAGCGCTGTCCGGCCCGCGCATCCTCCTGCGGTAAAAAGGGCCACTTCGTGGTGGTATGTCAGGCCCGTGCGGTCGCTGCTGTCTCTGGCGGCGAATGCGGACCGCCACCACAACCCTCTCCACGGTCCCCGTGCGGCCAGCGGGCGCCACCATCTTCCTCCTCCAGAGCCACGTGCGGCCCCCGTGCGCCGCCATCTTGTCCCGCGGACGCCGCATGCGATGGATGGGCGCCGCCATTTTATGCACCCCCAGCCATGTGCGACCAATGGGCGCCACCATCTTGGATGGACTCCCAGGACCCCAGCTCGGCTGACCGCGCACCGCCCAAAGAGGACACTCAACTTCTGCGATTAGCCTCGGTGACCCTGGATCAGTCCCGGCCTCGAACACTCCCAACTGCTACAACAACGGTACTAATCAACGGGCACGAGACGTCCTGCTTAATCGACTCTGGGAGCACAGAGAGCTTCATACACCCCGACACGGTAAGGCGCTGTTCTCTCCCCGTCCACCCCATTAATCAAAAAATCTCCCTGGCCTCCAGTTCCCACTCAGTAGAGATAAAGGGGTTTTGTGCAGCAAATCTCACGGTCCAAGGAAGGGAGTTTAAAAATTACCGGCTCTACGTCCTTCCCCACCTCTGTGCGGCCACACTCCTAGGGTTAGGCTTCCAGTGCAATCTCCAAAGTCTAACTTTCAAATTCGGCGGCCCTATACCCCCCCTCACTGTCTGCGGCCTCGTGACCCTCAAGGTCGATCCGCCTTCCCTGTTTGCGAACCTCACCCCGGATTGCAAACCCGTCGCCACCAGGAGCAGACGGTACAGTGCCCAGGATCGGATCTTTATTAGGTCAGAGGTCCAAAGGCTACTGAGGGAAGGGGTCATTGAAGCTAGCAACAGTCCCTGGGGGGCTCAAGTAGTGGCGGTAAAGACCGGGGAGAAGCATAGGATGGTCATCGACTACAGTCAGACCATCAACAGGTTTACGCAGCTGGATGCGTACCCTCTCCCCCGCATATCCTACCTGGTAAACAGGATCGCGCATTACATGGTCTTCTCCACGGTGGATCTCCACCAGCTCCCCATCCGCACTAGTGACCGCAAGTACACTGCCTTCGAGGCAGATGGGCGGCTCTACCACTTCAAGGTCAGGCAAGTGTATGGCTGGAAGAGTCGTCCGCAGGTCCCTGTTCACCGTCGCCCTGTACGCAAGCAGCGCAAGGTTGACATCAGAAGCAGAATCCGTGGCCTTGCAGATGAGCTGCTTCACTATGTGCACCCCTTTCTCAGCCTTCCCGTTGGACTGCGGGTAACGTGGGCTGGAAGTGACGTGATGAAACTGATACAACTGGGCAAATCTTGACCACTCTTGGCTGCTGAAGCAAAGACCGTTTTCACTCAGGACAGTGAGTGGGACACCATGCCTGGAGAACGTCTCCTTACAGGCCTTGATGACGGTCTTGGATGTGAGGTCCGAGAGCTTCACAACTTCTGGGTAGTTGGAAAAATAATTGATCATGAGCACATAATCACGACCATTGGCGTGAAAGAGGTCGATGCCCACCTTGGACCACGGGGAAGTCACAATTTTGTGCTGCTGAAGAGTCTCCTTGCTCTGTGCTGGCTGGAAGCGTTGACAGATCGGACAGTTGAGGACCATATTTGAGATGTCCTGACTAATCCCAGGCCAGTAGACAGCTTGCCTGGCTCTGCGCCTGCACTTCCCGACACCCAGATGTCCCTCGTGGATTTGCCGGAGCACCAAGCTCTGGAGACTGAGCGGAATGACAATGCGATGGAGACTGAGCGGAATGACAATGCGGTCCAGCTTGAGGAGGATACCATCAACCACCGTCAGGTCGTCCTTCACATTGAAGAATTGAGGGCACTGCCCTTTACCCAGCCATTGGCGAGGTGGCACATGTCACGCTGCAGAAGCGGGTCTTTGGCTGTCTCCTCGCGAATGAGGATCACCTTTTCATCCGACGCCGGGAGGCTGCTGGCCCACAGCTGCACCTGTGATTCAGTCTGTTGGATGAGTGCCGGCGGGTCACAGGCAAGGTTACAGAGCGGGGCAAGGCATCCGCAATAATGAGCTCCTTGCCAGGCGCGTACACGAGCTCAAAGTCATACGTCCAGAGCCTGAGGAGGATGTGTTGCAGCCGGGTCCTCATGTCGTTCAGGTCCTTGTGGATAATGTGGACCAAAGGTCTGTCTCGACGGTGAACATCGGTCGGCCGTGGACATAATCGTGGAACTTGAGAATTCCAGTAAGCAGGCCCCGGCATTCCTTTTCAATTTGGGCGTACCGCTGCTCGGTGGGTGTCATTACCCGTGATGCGTAGGCAACCGGTGCCCAGGATGAGGTGTCATCGCGCTGGAGCAACACCGCGCCGATGCTGTCCTGGCTCACATCTGGATGAGCCAGATGCCTGTCAGGATCCCTGTCAGGATCAAAAAATGCCAATACAGGTGCAGTGGTGAGCTTGGCTTTCAGCTCCAACCACTCTGCTTGATGAGCTGCCTGCCACTCAAAGGCAGTAGACTTTTTCACCAGGTGTCTGAGGGCCGTGGTGTGTGAGGCCAGGTTTGGGATAAACTTGCCCAAGAAGTTGACCATGCCCAGGAAGCGCAGCACCGCCTTCTTGTCTTCAGGGGTCTTCATGGCTTCGATGGCCTTGACCTTGTCTGCGTCCGGGCGCTCACCCTGCTGAGGTATCTGGTCGCCCAAGAACTTCAGTGTGGACATGCCAAAGCAACACTTGGCCCTGTTCAGCTTGAGGCCATTGGCACGGACACGGCGGAATACCTGCTAGAGACGAGAGATGTGCTCTTTGGGGGTTGTGGGTAAAATGATAACGTCGTCCACATACAGACGAACCCCTTCAATGCCCTCCATCATCTGCTCCATGATTCTATGGAAGATCTCCGATGCCGAGACAATGCAAACGGCATGCGGTTATTGCAGTATCTGCCAAACGGTGTGTTGAAGGTGCAGAGCCTTCTGCTGGACTCATCCCGCTGGATTTGCCAGAACCCGTGTGATGCATCTAACTTGGTGAGAAACCGGGCGTGTGCCATCTCACTGGTGAGTTCCTCCCACTTCAGGATGAGGTAGTGTTCACGCATTATATTCTGGTTGAGATCCTTGGGATCAATACAGGTGTGCAGCTCCCCCGACATTTTTTTTACACAGACCATCGAGCTGACCCAGTCAGTCAGTTCTGTGACTATGGAGATGATGCCCTGGTCCTGAAGGTCCTGGGCTGTGCCTTCAGACGCTCCTTCAGTGGAGCCGGGACCCGGTGTGGAGCATGGACCACAGGCGTGGCATCAGGCTGTAGCAGGATCTTGTACCGATACGGCAGAGTGCCCATCCCGTCAAACACATCCGGATACTGAGCGAGGATGTCGTCAATGCCGCTTGAAGATCCACGTTGGGGGAAGTCATTATGTAGACCCGCTACACAAGGTGTAGCTGCTTGCATGCCTGTGTGCCGAGCAGGGAGGCCCTGTCTGGCTTGACGATTTCAAACCTTAGCCTTGCGTGAATGCTCCTGTTGGAGACGAGCAGGTGGCAGGATCCCAGTGCTGTGATGGCGTTGCCGTTATAGTCCAGGAGCTGGCAGGCTGCTGGAAGGAGCTTGGGGGGCTTCTTGATGCGTTTGAAATCCGCCTGTGAGAGGAGGTTGGCAGAAGCACCTGTGTCCAGCTTAAACTGGATGGAGCAGTGTTGACCTGCATCACCGCACGCCATTCGCCCGCAGAATCCACAGCGAGGATGGGCAGGCACCGTGATGATGTCGGTGAGGCATGTTCACGTGTGGTGATGATGCCCACACGGTAGGGGGACTCCAGGCATTCTTCCTCTGGATCCGTTGTGCTGCCAGGATCAGAATCCTGTAATCGTTGTTGCACACTCTGAACGTGCCTGCGTTGGAATTGGGAGCGCTGGCCCCTGACTGGTGGTGCAGACCTGCACAAGGCTGCACAGTGTCCAGGCTTCCCGCAGTTTAAACATCGCCTGAATCTTGCAGGGCAGTGTTTCTTTAAGTGGGCGGTGCCACAGTTCGGGCACGTCATGACGTCGGCGTCCTGACGCTCCGCGTGTCATCGCACATGCGCAGTGCGGGTGTTGGCTGCTTCGTTAGCCCGGTCGCATCGCGCATGCGTGGGGCCCCGGGAAAAGTGCGCGAAATGGCCGCTTTCATCAATGCTGAGGCGCTGCATCCGGGAGATGGCCTGCACGCTCTCTGCCTCGTGGGGGGCAAGTTTCTCATCTTCAGCCAATCGGCACTGGGCATAGCGATTTTTGGCGTGCTCATGCACTGTGCATGTTTCAATCGCGACTGGCAGGGTCATGTGCTTGATTTTCAGTAGCTGCTCTCTCAGAGGATCAGAGTGAACTCCAAAAACGATTTGGTCTCTGATCATGGAGTCAGCAATATCACCAAATTTGCAGGACAGCGCTCGCAGGCGGAGGCTAGTTAAGAAGGAGTTGAAAGATTCATCTTTACCTTGTAGACGCTGTTTGAATATGTAGCGCTCGAAGATTTCATTGGTGTCCATTTCACAGTGACTGCCAAACTTGTCCAGGATTGTCTGAAACTTTGTCTTGTCCTGGCCTTCGGTGAAGTGAAAAGAGTTGAAGAGTTGGATGGCTTGATCACCCGCTGTTGAGAGGAGAAGCGCGATCTTCCTTGCATCAGACGCACCCACGAGGTCTGAAGCTTCGATGTACAGCAGAAACTTTTGCTTGAAGGTCCGCCAGTTGGCACTGAGATCGCTGGAGGTCCTGAGCTGGTGAGGAGCCGGAATCTTCTCCACGGTGCCGGGATGTCTTCGCTGGTCGTCACGGAACAGATTGAAGTAAACCACTTAAGGGTAGCAGACTACTGGTACCATGTTGTGTTAAGCATACTGAGATAACAAGGGCTGCAACTGGATGCAGCTATAACTGAAGTAGACTCCAGACCTTGAAGTTAGTTCAATCTGATTTACTGAGCCTGTCACACAGTTAGCACAGTTCTCTGTGAGTTCGACTCTCTGCTAACCTAAGTGAGATTTCTCTATCTGACTGAACCAGACTATTTCTTAGCCACGTGCTGTATGCGTTACGTGATATGTACACTGGACTCACTCTGTAGATGTCCCGAGTGGAAAGAGGCGGAGTGTGAGTGCCTCGTGCCTTTAATAGTGGGAAACCACCCCCAAGTGTTCTGCCTGCTGATTGGTTATGTCCTGTTCTCTGTGTTCATTAGCTGCCTGTCTGTATCTCATTATGTGCATGTCTGTATATCATGACACAGACCACAATCAGTAAGGATAGGCAACAACATCTCCTCCACAATCATTCTCAACACTGGCGCCCCACAAGGCTGTGTCCTCAGCTCCCTACTATACTCCTTATACACCTTTGACTGTGTGGCTAAATTCCCCTCCAACTACAATTCCCGCTGCCTCGGAAAGGCACCCAGCATAATTAAGGACCCCACGCACCCCGGACATACTCTCTCCCACCTTCTTCCGTCAGGAACAAGATACCAAAGTTTGAGGTCACGTACCAACTGACTCAAGAACAGCTTCTTCCCGACTGCCATCAGACTTTTGAATGGACCTACCTCGGATTAAGTTGATCTTTTCTCTACACCTTGCTATAACTGTAACGTTATATTCTGCAGTCTCTCCTTCCTTCCCTATGTACGGTCTGCATTGTTTGTCCAGCATACAAGAAACAATACTTTTCACTGTATACTGATACATGTGACAATAATAAATCAAATCAAATCAAATCTGCTCCACAAAGGCGTTCAATTCTCAGGCCATACCTGATGAGGTTTGTGGGGTTGGATCTGTCCATTGTTGGGTCCTGTACACTGTTAAAGTCACCCCCTGATGATAAGTCGCTGGGTGTCTAGGTCTGGGATTTTGGCCATACTTTTTTGACAAATTCTGCATCGCCCCAGTTTCGGGTGTATACATTTGCCAAGACTACTGGGGCCCGTTCCAGGGACCTGCTGCCCACCACATATCACCCCCCTGGGTCCGTCACTGTGCTTGTCACCTTGAATGAAACTGTCCTGTTGATTAGTAGGACTGCTCCCTTATCCTGTGTCGAAACATGAGTGAAACGTTTGTCCCACCCAGCCCTTCCTTACCCGCAGTTGGTCCTTCTCTCTTAAGTGTGTCTCCTGCACTCTCAGACTCTTGAGTTGGGCGAGGACTCCGGATCTTTTCACTGGCCTGTTGAAGCCCTTTGTGTTCCATGTTACTGGATGGGCGGGGGGGGGGTTCATTCAAGATAGCCGTGGGGCAGCACGATAGCATTGTGGATAGCACAATTGCTTCACAGCTCCAGGGTCCCAGGGTCGATTCCGGCTTGGGTCGCTGTCTGTGCGGAGTCTGCGCGTTCTCCCAGTGTCTGCGTGGGTTTCCTCCGGGTGCTCCGGTTTCCTCCCACAGTCCAAAGATGTGCAGGTTAGGTAGATTGGCCATGATAAATTGCCCTTAGTGTCCAAAATTGCCCTTAGTGTTGGGTGGGGTTACTGGGTTATGGGGATAGGGTGGAGGTGTTGACCTTGGGTAGGGTGCTCTTTCCAAGAGCCGGTGCAGACTCGATGGGCCGAATGGCCTCCTTCTGCACTGGAAATTCTATGATAGCAGCTTTCCTAACAGTCAGATTACCCTATTTAACCCCCGTCTACCTCTCTCCCCTCTTCCCCCCAGTCCTGCACTCCCCGCGCCTCTGCGTGAGTTTACCCCTCTTCGCCAGTTGCAGCCGACGTTCTGGCCTTCGCCCTCTATCGGCTTTCTCAGTCCATTTTTCTGGACAAATTTGTCGGCTTCCTCCGGGGTGTCAGAATAATCTTTACCCTGATGTGTGACCCACAGTTAGGTGGGGTAGAGCATGCCATACCACACCCCACTATTATACAGCGTGGATTTGGCACCGTTGAATTCTGCCTGGCGCTTGGCGAGGCCCTCCTTGCTGACCAGCTTCCAGAGCATCACTGATACATATTCTGTGGGGTTCCTCCTCTCCATTCCCTCCGGCAGCTCCACGATTCTTGGGTTTTGCCGACTGATGCGCGATCAATTACTCTCAAGACGAAGTGATTCCATAACTGAAGGCTTTAATCTGCTAGAACTCTTCCCCAGCAGCTTCGATACAGAAAGTGGAGGCTGCTGGGACAGCACCGGTTCTTATACCCACCTTCAGGGCGGGGCTACGTAATACAGCCAATGGTAGACTCCTGGGTCTAACCAATGGTCATCAGCCTCTCAGGTACCGCAACACCTGGTACTACCACATTCACCCCCTGTTAAAAAAGAGCCCGGCGGGGTGATGGCCAGCGTTAATAGTCGCCTTTAGCATGGCATGACCAGGTGTGGAGGTACCGTGATGTCGAGGATATGTACAAAGTGTTCATAGTGCAGCAATCAGTCGATCGGGCGGCCTGGTCGTCCTTCTGGAGCGTCTGAGCTTCGGCGGTGATTCTGACGAGGGTCCCGGCGGTTGCCACTCTGGGAGGGTGGTGTCGTCCTCCCTGGCAGCTTCGTCCCCCCGAGGCGGCGCTGTAGGGGCAAATGATTGACAGCGAGGGGGGGGCGCCTGTACGGGGCGTCGGTGGGTGGTCGGGCCTAGGCAGGAGCGGCGGGAGTACTGGCCCTCCAGTGAGGTGAGGTGGGGGTGGGGGCAATGTTTTGGGTGCGTGTGGGGTTCCGGCGGGCGCCAGGTCCCGAAGGGAGACTGTGTCTTGCCGGCCGTCAGGGAACGCCACGTAGGCGTACTGGGGGTTAGCGTGCAGCAGGTGGACCCTCTCGACCAACGGGTCCGACTTGTGCGCCCGCACGTGCTTCCGAAGCAGGATGGGTCCGGGTGTCGCTAGCCAGGTTTGGAGCGAGGTCCCGGAGGAGGACTTCCTGGGGAAGACCAGGAGGCGTTCATGAGGTGTCTGATTTGTGGTTGTACAGAGCAGCGACCGGATGGCATGGAGGGCCATCGGGAGGACTTCCTGCCAGCGGGGGACTGGGAGATTCCTGGACCGTAGGGCCAGTAGAACGGTCTTCCAGACCATTCCGTTCTCCCTCTCTACCTGTCCGTTTTCCCGGGGGTTGTAACTGGTCGTCTTGCTTGAGGCAATGCCCCTTGCTGAGCAGGAATTGACGCAGTTTGTCGCTCATAAAAGAGGACCCCCTATCGCTGTGCATGTAAGCGGGGAAACCAAACAGTGTAAAGATACCCTGGAGGGCCTTGATGACGGTGGTTGTGGTCATGTCCGGGCAGGGGATGGCGAATGGGAACCGGGAGTACTCCTCAATCACGTTCAGGAAGTACGTGTTGCGGTCGGTGGAGGGGAGGGGGCCTTTGAAGTCCATGCTGTGGCGTTCAAAGGGACGGGAAGCCTTTATCAGGTGCGCCCTCTCTGGCCGGTAGAAGTGCGGTTTGCACTCCGCGCAGATTTGGCAGTCCCTGGTGACTGTCCTGGCCTCCTCGATGGAGTAGGGCAGGTTGCGAGACTTGACGAAATGGAAAAAACGAGTGACCCCCTGGGTGGCAGAGGTCCTCGTGGAGGGCTCGGAGGCGGGCCACTTGTGCAGTGGCACAATGAAATGAAAATCGCTTATTGTCACAAGTAGGCTTCAATGAAGTGACTGTGAAAAGCCCCTAGTCGCCACATTCCGGCGCCTGTTCGGGGAGGCTGGTACGGGAATTGAACCGTGCTGTTGGCCTGCCTTGGTCTGCTTTAAAAGCCAGCGATTTAGCCCAGTGTGCTAAACCAGCCCCTAGTGCCGCGGGACAGGGCATCAGGAGGCTCGTTCAGCTTCCCCGGACGGTACAAGATCTCGTAATTGTAGGTGGAGAGTTCTATCCTCCACCGTAAGATCTTGTCGTTTTTAATTTTGCCCTGCTGCGCATTATCGAACATGAAGGCAACCGACCGTTGGTCCGTGAGGAGAGTGAATCTCCTGCCGGCCAGGTAATGCCTCCAGTGTCGCACAGCTTCCACTATGGCCTGTGCTTCTTTTTCGACCGAGGAGTGGTGAATTTCGGAAGCATGGAGAGTGCGGGAGAAGAAGGCCACGGGCCTGCCCGCTTGGTTAAGGGTGGCCGCCAGAGCTACGTCGGACGTGTTGCTCTCGACCTGGAAGGGGAGGGACCCGTCGATGGCGCGCTTCGTGGCCTTTGCAATGTCTGCTTTGATGCGGCTGAAGGCCTGGCGGGCCTCCGTCGACGGGGGAAGGTCGAGGACTGGATCAGGGGTCGGGCTTTGTCTGCGTAATTGGGGACCCACTGGGCGTAATAGCTGAAGAACCCGAGGCAGCGCTTCAGGGCCTTGGGGCAGTGAGGGAGGGGGAATTCCATAAGGGGGCGCATGCGCTCAGGGTCGGGGCCTATAACTCCATTTCGCACTACGTAGCCTAGAATGGCTAGACGGTCGGTGCTAAACACGCATTTATCCTTATTGTATGTCAGATTAAGGATTTTCGCGGTCTGGAGGAATTTGCGAGTTCTGATCGGGCAGCGTGTAGCTGGCCGTGCTGGGGGCCTGGGGCCCCATCCAAGATGGCGTCACCCATGGGTCGCACATGGAGTCCGGGGATGAGGAAGATGGCAGCGGCGATGGACAAAATGGCGGCGCCCACCCGTCCAGCATGGAGTCCGGGGGGCAAGATGGCCGTGCCCGTGGGTCGCACATGACGCTAAGATAGGGGGGTGGCGGTGAGCGCTGGCCCGTCGGGGCCTGAAGGGGGGGTTGCCGTGGCAGTCCGGAGTCGCTGGAGACCGCGGCCAGGCGCGGGCCTGGCAGACCCCCACAAAGTGGCCCTTCTTGCCGCACCCTTTTCAGGTGGAGGTGCGGGCCGGGCAGCGCGGGCCGGGATGATTCGCCTGCCCGCAGAAGAAACAGTGGGGCCCGGCGGCGTTAGCGGGCCGCCTCGTAGCGCAGGCCAGCGGGGTCATGGGGAAGATCTGTGGGGCTGCCGCTGCGGGGTGCCACGCAGCCCAAGGGGCTGCCGCGCGATCGGGTGCAAAAGACAGCGGGTTTTTGTAGGCAACGTCCATGGACCCTGCCAGGGCCCGTGCCTCTCTAAGTCCCAGAGTGTCCCTTTCTAGGAGTCTTCGGCGGATATCGGGGGAGCTCATACCTGCTACGAAGGCATCCCTTATTAAAAGTTCCGTGTGCTCGCTCCCCGAAACTTGCGGGCAGCCACAGTTTCGGCCCAGCACCAGTAGCGCCCGGTAGAAATTTCCAACGTTTCCTCGGGGCTTTACTGCCTAGTCGCAAGCAGGTGACGAGCGTAGACCTGGTTTACCGGGCAGATGTAATGTCCTTCTAGCAGTTCGATAGCGGCAGCATAGTTCTCCGCCTCCTCGATGAGAGGGTAGATCCCAGGGCTGACCCGGGAGCGCAGGGGATGCATCTTCTGTCCTTCCGTGGGGGTGCCTACGGCCGTGTCGAGGAAGCCCTTGAAGTACGCCAGCCAGTGTTTAAAAATAGCAGAAGAGTTATCTGCGTGGGGGCTGAAGGCACTCCGGTTTGATGCGGAGATCGATCCTTCCAACTGAAGTTGTAGCAGATTAAATTGATGCGCGATCAATTACACTCAAGACGAAGTGATTCCATAACTGAAGGGCTAGAACTCTTCCCCATCAGCTTCGATACAGAAAGTGAAGGCTGCTGGGATGGCACCAGTTCTTATACTCCGCCTGTCAGGGCGGAGCTACGTAATACAGCCAATGGTAGACTCCTGGGTCTAACCAATGGTCATCAGCCTCTCAGGTACCGCAATAACTGGTACTACCACACCGAGGAGCCTCCATGTGCGATTCCTGCTCCAAGGCTGAGGATTCCTCCCCTCGTCTCTACTGCCTTTTCAGCTGGCCAGCTGGTTCTTTCCCATCCTGCTTGGCAGTGCGGTCGATGGAGGGTTAATCCGGGGGATTGTAGGTAATTTTGGTGCCCATTTGTTTGGGTTGAAAGGTCATAATCGGAGTTCTTAGACGAGAGCCACCTTTGATGCGATTGTTCAGAGACAGTTTCACACAACGACCGGTTAGGATCTGGAATATACTGGTGGTATTATAGGTATTACGGTACCTGAGAGGCTGAAGTACCATTGGTAGAACCTATATGCTTGCCATTGGCTAGAGTGCATAATAGCTCCGCCCTGCTAGGCGGGGTATAAGAGCCCGTGCCGCCCCAGCAGCCCTCATTCTGTACCTGAGCTGCTGGGGGAAACATCTAGCTTATTAAAGCCTTCAGTTGGACTACAACCTCGCTTTAGTGGTCATTGGTCGTGCATCAACTTAATAAGCTAGTTTCTTTAAGAAGAAAGGATGGAGCTCCGAATCAAGCCGGAGTGTCTGCAACTCAGCCCCCACGCGGAGAACTCAGCGGCAATCTTCAAACACTGGCTGGCGTGCTTTACAGGATATCTCGGGACGGCTGAAAACGCACCCACGGGAGAGCACTCAAGAGGAACCAGGGTGAAGGTCCGCCCCGAGAAGGAACCAGGGTGAAGGTCCGCTTTGGGGGGTCAGCAGGTGAGTTACTCTCCGCAGGATTCCTAGCCTTTGACCTGTCCTGGTAGCCACAGTATGAATGTAGCTGGGTCCAGTTCAGTTTCTGATCAATGGTAACCCCCAGGATGTTGATTGTGGGGATTCAGTGATGGGAATGCGGAATGTCAAAGGGTGGGGGTTAGATTGTCTCTGATTGGAGATGGTCATTGCCTGGCACTTGTGTGGCGCGAATGTAAGTTGCCCCTTGCCAGCCCCGAGTCTGGATATTGTCCAGGTCTTGCTGCATTTGGACAGGGACTGCTTCATTATCTGAGGAGTCGTGAATGGTGCTGAACATTGTGCAGTCATCAGCAAACATCCCCACTTCTGACCTTATGATGGAAGGGAGGTCATTGATGAAGCAGCTGAAGATGGTTGGGCCGAGGACACGACCCTGAGGAACTCCTGCAGTGATGTCCTGGAACTGAGATGATTGACCTCCAACCACCTCAACCATCTTCCTTTGTGCCGGGTATGACTCCGACCAGCGGAGAGTTTTCCCCGATTCCCATTGGCTCCAGTTTAGCTCGGGCTCCTTGATGCCATACTCGGTCAAATGCTGGATAAAATGCTGGAGCTTTGCCAAAGAGTCATCGGACTCGAAACGTTAGCTCTTTTCTCTCCCTACAGATGTTGCCAGACTTGCGGAGATTTTCCAGCATTTTCTCTTTTGTTTCGGTCAAATGCTGCCTTGATGTTAAGGGCAGTCACTCTCATTGTGAATCTATGGAATTCCTTGCCCAGTGAAGCAGTAGAGGCTCCTTCATTAAATGTTTTTAAGATAAAGATAGATAGTTTTTTGAAGAATAAAGGGATTCGGGGATATGGTGTTCGGGCCGGAAAGTGGAGCTGAGTCCACAAAAGATCAGCCATGATCTCATTGAATGGTGGAGCAGGCTCGAGGGGCCAGATGGCCTACTCCTGTTCCTAGTTCTTATGTTCTTATGTCACTCTCTGCCGGTCCCTGTTACTGTCACTCTCTCTCTGTGTCACTCTCTCGCTCTTTCACGCTCTCTCTCTCTTTCACTCTCTCTCTCTCTCTTTCACTCCCTCTCTCTGTCACTCTTTCTGTCTCTCTATCTCTGTCTCTGTGTGTCTCTCTCTCTGTGTGTCTCTCTCTCTGTCTCTCTCACTCTGTCTCTGTCTCTCTCTCTGTTTCTCGCTCTCACTCTGTCTCTGTCTGTCTGTCTGTCTCTCTCTCTCTGTGTCTCTCTCTCTGTCTCTCTCACTCTGTCTCTGTCTCTCTCTGTCTCTGTCTCTCTCTCTCTCTCTCTGTCTCTCTCGCTCTCTCTCTGTCTCTCTCTCTCTCTCTGTCTGTCTCTTTCTCTGTCTCTCTCTCTCGGTCTCTGTAACTCGGTTTCTCTCTGTCTGTCTCTCTATTTGTCTCTCTGTCTCTCTCTCTGTCTCTCTCTCTGTCTCTCTCACTGTCTCTCTCTCTCTCTCTCTCTGTCTCTCTCTCTCTGTCTCTCTCTCTGTCTCTGTCTCTCTCTCTCTGTCTGTCTCTCTCTCTCTCTCTCTGTCTCTCTCTCTGTCTCTCTCTCTCTCTGTCCCTCTCTCTGTGTCTGATGCACGATCAATTACACTCAAAGACGAGGTAGTAACATAACTGAGGCTTTAATAGACTAGAACTGTTCCCCAGCAGCTTTGATACAGAATGAGGGCTGCTGGGACGGCACCGGTTCTTATACCCCACCTGACAGGGCGGAGCTACATACCAAACAGCCAATGGTAAACTCCTAGGTTTACCCAATGGTCCACAGCCTCTCGGGTACTGCAATATCTGATAAAATCCGCCAATGCCCTGGTCCCCGCCAGCGCCCTGGTCCCCGCCAGCGCCCTGGTCCCCGCCAGCGCCCTGGTCCCCGCCAGCGCCCTGGTCCCCGCCAGCGCCCTGGTCCCCGCCAGCGCCCTGGACCCCGCCAGCGCCCTGGTCCCCGCCAGCGCCCTGGTCCCCGCCAGCGCCCTGGTCCCCGCCAGCGCCCTGGTCCCCGCCAGCGCCCTGGTCCCCGCCAGCGCCCTGGTCCCCGCCAGCGCCCTGGTCCCCGCCAGAGCCCTGGACCCCGCCAGCGCCCTGGACCCCGCCAGACGCGACCACCTACCTTCCACAAGAGCTGACGTCGGCCATCGGTTCCCTGGATCATCCAGCAGCAGCCGCCGACTGAGGACGCAATGGAAACGCAGCGGTCTGCAGGTTAGACTGAAGCAACGCGGTTTCAAGACCCCTCTCCCCAACATACTCATGGCAAACGTCCAAGCGATCGAAAACAAGCTGGATGAACTTAACGCCAGACGTACCTCCCAGAGGGAAGTAAGAGACTGCTGTGTGCTCTGTTTCACAGAGACATGGCTCACCCCTGCCTCACCGGACTGTGCCATACAACCTGAAGGCTTCTCAATTCACCTGGTGGACCGCACCAAGTCATCAGGCAAAGCGAAGGGTGGAGGGGTTTGCCTCCTCATCAACTCCTCCTGGTGTTTGGATGTGGCGACTCTGGCGACCTACTGCTCCCAGACCTGGAATACCTGACTGTGAAGTGCCGCCCATATTATCTTCCACGTGAGTTCACTTCAGCCATTATCACAGCGGTCTACATCCCACCCCAGGCAGTAGTGAGGAAGGCGCTGGACGAACTATACTCAGTAATAAACAACTACGAAACAGAACACCCGGAGGCCTTGTTCATCGTGGCCGGAGACTTCAACAAGGCCAACCTCAAGAGTGTACTGCCAAAATTCCACCAGCACATCTCCTGCCCCACCAGGGGCAACAACACTCTTGACCACTGCTACTCAAAAATCAAGGGCGCCTACCGTTCCATCCCCCAACCGCACTTTGGGAAATCAGACCATAAGACAGTGCTCCTTCTCCCGGCATACAAGCAGAATCTCAAGCGGGAGAATCCAGCTAAGAAGGTCGTGCAATGCTGGTCCGAGGAGACAGAAGAGCTCTTACGTGACTGCTTAGAGACAGTGGACTGGTCCATATTTAAGAACTCAGCGACCAACTTCAATGAGTGTGCCACCACCGTCACAGACTTCATCAGCAAATGTGTGGACGACTGCGTGCCAAAGAAAGCAGTACGTGCGTTCCCCAACCGGAAACCATGGCTCAATCACGAGATTGGCTCCCTACTGAAGGACAGATCTGAGGCATTCAAGGCAGACGACCCTGACCTGTACAAGAAATCCAGGTACGACCTCCGCAAAGCCATCCGGAATGCCAAGAGAGAATATCAAACCAAGCTAGAGTCACAGACAGACTCTCGGCGATTGTGGCAAGGACTAAACAACATAACGGGCTACAAAGCGAAGCCGGACAGTATCTCTGGCAGCAGCGCACCCCTCCCCGATGAACTCAATGCATTCTATGCTCAGTTCGAGCAGGTAACCAACAATCCGCTGGCGAGTGCCCCAGCAGCCCATAATTCACCCATACCCACCATCACAGCTTCCAAAGTCAGATTGGCCTTCCTGAAAGTGAACCCTCGGAAGGCGACGGGCCCGGACGGGATCCCTGGTCGTGCACTCAGAGCCTGCGCGGACCAGCTGGCAGAGGTGTTCGCGGACATCTTTAACCTGTCCCTACTCCACTCCGAGGTCCCCACCTGCTTCAAAAAGACCACCATCATACCGGTACCAAAGAAGAACCAGGCAACGTGCCTCAATGACTACCGACCAGTGGCCCTGACTTCAGTCGTAATAGAACATAGAACAATACAGCGCAGTACAGGCCCTTCGGCCCACGATGTTGCACCGAAACAAAAGCCATCTAACCTACACTATGCCATTATCATCCATATGTTTATCCAATAAACTTTTAAATGCCCTCAATGTTGGCGAGTTCACTACTGTAGCAGGTAGGGCATTCCACGGCCTCACTACTCTTTGCGTAAAGAACCTACCTCTGACCTCTGTCCTATATCTATTACCCCTCAGTTTAAAGTTATGTCCCCTCGTGCCAGCCATATCCATCCGCGGGAGAAGGCTCTCACTGTCCACCCTATCCAACCCCCTGATCATTTTGTATGCCTCTATTAAGTCTCCTCTTAACCTTCTTCTCTCCAACGAAAACAACCTCAAGTCCGTCAGCCTTTCCTCATAAGATTTTCCCTCCATACCAGGCAACATCCTGGTAAATCTCCTCTGCACCCGCTCCAAAGCCTCCACGTCCTTCCTATAATGCGGTGACCAGAACTGTACGCAATACTCCAAATGCGGCCGGACCAGAGTTCTGTACAGCTGCAACATGACCTCCCGACTCCGGAACTCAATCCCTCTACCAATAAAGGCCAACACTCCATAGGCCTTCTTCACAACCCTATCAACCTGGGTGGCAACTTTCAGGGATCTATGTACATGGACACCTAGATCCCTCTGCTCATCCACACTTTCAAGAACTTTACCATTAGCCAAATATTCCGCATTCCTGTTATTCCTTCCAAAGTGAATCACCTCACACTTCTCTACATTAAACTCCATTTGCCACCTCTCAGCCCAGCTCTGCAGCTTATCTATATCCCTCTGTAACCTGCTACATCCTTCCACACTATCGACAACACCACCGACTTTAGTATCATCTGCAAATTTACTCACCCACCCTTCTGTGCCTTCCTCTAGGTCATTGATAAAAATGACAAACAGCAACGGCCCCAGAACAGATCCTTGTGGTACTCCACTTGTGACTGTACTCCATTCTGAACATTTCCCATCAACCACCACCCTCTGTCTTCTTTCAGCTAGCCAATTTCTGATCCACATCTCTAAATCACCCTTAATCCCCAGCCTCTGTATTTTTTGCAATAGCCTACTGTGGGGAACCTTATCAAACGCTTTGCTGAAATCCATATACACCACATCAACTGCTCTACCCTCGTCTACCTGTTCAGTCACCTTCTCAAAGAACTCAATAAGGTTTGTGAGGCATGACCTACCCTTCACAAAGCCATGCTGACTATCCCTGATCATATCATTCCTATCTAGATGATTATAAATCTTGTCTCTTATAATCCCCTCCAAGACTTTACCCACTACAGACGTGAGGCTCACCGGTCTATAGTTGCCGGGGTTGTCTCTGCTCCCCTTTTTGAGGCTCCACTACAGCCTCTCGGGTACTGCAATACCTGATAATGACTATGATTTAGTGGCCATTACTGAAACATGGTTAAAGGATGGTCACGACTGGGAGTTAAATATCCGAGGGTATCAAACTTTTCGAAAGGACAGAGTGGATGGTAAGGGAGGTGGTGTAGCTCTGTTATTTAAGGATGACATCCGGGCAACAGTAAGGGATGACATCGGTGCTATGGAGGATAAGGTTGAATCCATTTGGGTGGAAATCAGGAATAGTAAGGCGAAAAAGTCACTGATAGGAGTAATCTATAGGCCACCAAATAGTAACATTATGGTGGGGCAGGCAATAAACAAAGAAATAACAGATGCATGTAGAAATGGTACAGCAGTTATCATGGGGGATTTTAATCTACATGTTGATTGGTTTAACCGGGTCGGTCAAGGCAGCCTTGAGGAGGAGTTTATAGAATGTATCCGCGATAGTTTCCTCGAACAGTATGTAATGGAACCTACGAGGGAACAAGCGGTCCTAGATCTGGTCCTGTGTAATGAGACAGGATTGATTCAGGATCTCATAGTTAGGGATCCTCTCGGAAGGAGCGATCACAATATGGTGGAATTTAAAATACAGATGGAGGGTGAGAAGGTAAAATCAAGCACTAGTGTTTTGTGCTTAAACAAAGGAGATTACAATGGGATGAGAGAAGAACTAGCTAAGGTAGACTGGGAGCAAAGACTTTATGGTGAAACAGTTGAGGAACAGTGGAGAACCTTCCAAGTGATTTTTCACAGTGCCCAGCAAAGGTTTATACCAACAAAAAGGAAGGACGGTAAAAAGAGGGAAAATCGACCGTGGATATCTAAGGAAATAAGGGAGAGTATCAAATTGAAGGAAAAAACATACAAAGTAGCAAAGATCAGTGGGAGACAAGAGGACTGGGAAATCTTTAGGGGGCAACA